>NW_025746976.1:0-27500 GCF_021184085.1 Oncorhynchus gorbuscha
AAACAGAGTCCACTATGCTCCAACACTGTCCAATGAAACAGAGTCCACTAAGGCTCAACACTGTCTAATGAAACAGAGTCCACTATGCTCCAACACTGTCCAATGAAACGGAGTCCACTATGCTCCAACACTGTCTAATGAAACAGAGTCCACTAAGGCTCAACACTGTCCAATGAAACAGAGTCCACTAAGCTCCAACACTGTCTAATGAAACAGAGTCCACTAAGGCTCAACACTGTCCAATGAAACAGAGTCCACTAAGCTCCAACACTGTCTAATGAAACAGAGTCCACTAAGGCTCAACACTGTCCAATGAAACAGATTCCATTAAGGCTCAACACTGTCCAATGAAACAGAGTCCACTAAGGCTCAACACTGTCCAATGAAACGGAGTCCACTAAGCTCCAACACTGTCCAATGAAACAGAGTCCATTAAGGCTCAACACTGTCCAATGAAACAGAGTCCACTAAGGCTCAACACTGTCCAATGAAACGGAGTCCATTAAGGCTCAACACTGTCCAATGAAACGGAGTCCACTAAGCTCCAACACTGTCCAATGAAACAGAGTCCACTAAGGCTCAACACTGTCCAATGAAACAGAGTCCATTAAGGCTCAACACTGTCCAATGAAACAGAGTCCACTAAGGCTCAACACTGTCCAATGAAACGGAGTCCACTAAGCTCCAACACTGTCCAATGAAACAGAGTCCATTAAGGCTCAACACTGTCCAATGAAACAGAGTCCACTAAGGCTCAACACTGTCCAATGAAACGGAGTCCACTAAGGCTCAACACTGTCTAATGAAACAGAGTCCACTAAGGCTCAACACTGTCTAATGAAACAGAGTCCACTATGCTCCAACACTGTCCAATGAAACAGAGTCCACTAAGGCTCAACACTGTCTAATGAAACAGAGTCCACTATGCTCCAACACTGTCCAATGAAACGGAGTCCACTATGCTCCAACACTGTCTAATGAAACAGAGTCCACTAAGGCTCAACACTGTCCAATGAAACAGAGTCCACTAAGCTCCAACACTGTCTAATGAAACAGAGTCCACTAAGGCTCAACACTGTCCAATGAAACAGAGTCCACTAAGCTCCAACACTGTCTAATGAAACAGAGTCCACTAAGGCTCAACACTGTCCAATGAAACAGATTCCATTAAGGCTCAACACTGTCCAATGAAACAGAGTCCACTAAGGCTCAACACTGTCCAATGAAACGGAGTCCACTAAGCTCCAACACTGTCCAATGAAACAGAGTCCATTAAGGCTCAACACTGTCCAATGAAACAGAGTCCACTAAGGCTCAACACTGTCCAATGAAACAGAGTCCATTAAGGCTCAACACTGTCCAATGAAACGGAGTCCACTAAGCTCCAACACTGTCCAATGAAACAGAGTCCACTAAGGCTCAACACTGTCCAATGAAACAGAGTCCATTAAGGCTCAACACTGTCCAATGAAACAGAGTCCACTAAGGCTCAACACTGTCCAATGAAACGGAGTCCACTAAGCTCCAACACTGTCCAATGAAACAGAGTCCATTAAGGCTCAACACTGTCCAATGAAACAGAGTCCACTAAGGCTCAACACTGTCCAATGAAACGGAGTCCACTAAGGCTCAACACTGTCCAATGAAACGGAGTCCACTAAGGCTCAACACTGTCCAATGAAACAGAGTCCACTAAGGCTCAACACTGTCTAATAAAATGGAGTCCACTAAGGCTCAACACTGTCCAATGAAACAGAGTCCACTAAGGCTCAACACTGTCTAATGAAATGGAGTCCACTAAGGCTCAACACTGTCCAATGAAACAGAGTCCACTAAGGCTCAACACTGTCCAATGAAACAGAGTCCACTAAGGCTCAACACTGTCCAATGAAACGGAGTCCACTAAGGCTCAACACTGTCTAATGAAACAGAGTCCACTAAGGCTCAACACTGTCTAATGAAACAGAGTCCACTATGCTCCAACACTGTCCAATGAAACAGAGTCCACTAAGGCTCAACACTGTCTAATGAAACAGAGTCCACTATGCTCCAACACTGTCCAATGAAACGGAGTCCACTATGCTCCAACACTGTCTAATGAAACAGAGTCCACTAAGGCTCAACACTGTCCAATGAAACAGAGTCCACTAAGCTCCAACACTGTCTAATGAAACAGAGTCCACTAAGGCTCAACACTGTCCAATGAAACAGAGTCCACTAAGCTCCAACACTGTCTAATGAAACAGAGTCCACTAAGGCTCAACACTGTCCAATGAAACAGATTCCATTAAGGCTCAACACTGTCCAATGAAACAGAGTCCACTAAGGCTCAACACTGTCCAATGAAACGGAGTCCACTAAGCTCCAACACTGTCCAATGAAACAGAGTCCATTAAGGCTCAACACTGTCCAATGAAACAGAGTCCACTAAGGCTCAACACTGTCCAATGAAACAGAGTCCATTAAGGCTCAACACTGTCCAATGAAACGGAGTCCACTAAGCTCCAACACTGTCCAATGAAACAGAGTCCACTAAGGCTCAACACTGTCCAATGAAACAGAGTCCATTAAGGCTCAACACTGTCCAATGAAACAGAGTCCACTAAGGCTCAACACTGTCCAATGAAACAGAGTCCACTAAGCTCCAACACTGTCCAATGAAACAGAGTCCATTAAGGCTCAACACTGTCCAATGAAACAGAGTCCACTAAGGCTCAACACTGTCCAATGAAACGGAGTCCACTAAGGCTCAACACTGTCCAATGAAACGGAGTCCACTAAGGCTCAACACTGTCCAATGAAACAGAGTCCACTAAGGCTCAACACTGTCTAATGAAATGGAGTCCACTAAGGCTCAACACTGTCCAATGAAACAGAGTCCACTAAGGCTCAACACTGTCTAATGAAATGGAGTCCACTAAGGCTCAACACTGTCCAATGAAACAGAGTCCACTAAGGCTCAACACTGTCCAATGAAACAGAGTCCACTAAGGCTCAACACTGTCCAATGAAACAGAGTCCACTAAGGCTCAACACTGTCCAATGAAACAGATTCCATTAAGGCTCAACACTGTCCAATGAAACAGAGTCCACTAAGGCTCAACACTGTCCAATGAAACGGAGTCCACTAAGCTCCAACACTGTCCAATGAAACAGAGTCCATTAAGGCTCAACACTGTCCAATGAAACAGAGTCCACTAAGGCTCAACACTGTCCAATGAAACAGAGTCCATTAAGGCTCAACACTGTCCAATGAAACAGAGTCCACTAAGGCTCAACACTGTCCAATGAAACGGAGTCCACTAAGGCTCAACACTGTCCAATGAAACGGAGTCCACTAAGGCTCAACACTGTCCAATGAAACAGAGTCCACTAAGGCTCAACACTGTCTAATGAAATGGAGTCCACTAAGGCTCAACACTGTCCAATGAAACAGAGTCCACTAAGGCTCAACACTGTCTAATGAAATGGAGTCCACTAAGGCTCAACACTGTCCAATGAAACAGAGTCCACTAAGGCTCAACACTGTCCAATGAAACAGAGTCCACTAAGGCTCAACACTGTCCAATGAAACAGAGTCCACTAAGGCTCAACACTGTCCAATGAAACAGAGTCCACACAAGCTCATTTTGTAATTGTACGATAGCATACACAACATAATTTTGTGATTGTACGATAGCACACACAACCTCATTTTGTGATTGTACGATAGCACACACAACCTCATTTTGTGATTGTACGATAGCACACACAACCTCATTTTGTGATTGTACGATAGCACACACAACCTCATTTTGTGATTGTACGATAGCACACACAACCTCATTTTGTGATTGTACGATAGCACACACAACCTCATTTTGTGATTGTACGATAGCACACACAACATGATTTTGTGATTGTACGATAGCACACACAACATGATTTTGTGATTGTACGATAGCACACACAACCTCATTTTGTGATTGTACGATAGCACACACAACATAATTTTGTGATTGTACGATAGCACACACAACCTCATTTTGTGATTGTACGATAGCACACACAACCTCATTTTGTGCCACTTTTCTAAAGCTTGTCTGTGTAAATCAGATGAAAGGATGCTATTCCATTTAGTCTGGAACAAGAGAGGGCAAAGCATTTAGTCTGGAACAGGAGAGGACAAAGCATTTAGTCTGGAACAGGAGAGGACAAAGCATTTATTCTGGAACAGGAGAGGACAAAGCATTTAGTCTGGAACAGGAGAGGACAAAGCATTTAGTCTGGAACAGGAGAGGGCAAAGCATTTAGTCTGGAACAGGAGAGGGCAAAGCATTTAGTCTGGAACAGGAGAGGACAAAGCATTTAGTCTGGAACAGGAGAGGACAAAGCATTTAGTCTGGAACAGGAGAGGACAAAGCATTTAGTCTGGAACAGGAGAGGACAAAGCATTTAGTCTGGAACAGGAGAGGACAAAGCATTTAGCCACTGCTTAATGATGTCATCCGTTGACAGGAAGTGGGATTACTTGCATGACATCTTTTAATTCAGTTAATTGAATAACAGCTTCACATTAGGTGTATTGATTAAGGTTAGGTCTAATGGTGTGATTGATTAAGGTTGGGAATAATGGTATTGATCATCTCTAGGTCTAATGATGTGATTGATTAAGGTTGGGAATAATGGTATTGATCATCTCTAGGTCTAATGGTGTGATTGATTAAGGTTAGGTGTAATGGTATTGATCATCTCTATGTGTAATGGTATGATTGATTAAGGTTAGGAATAATGGTGTGATTGATTAAGGTTAGGTCTAATGGTGTAATTGATTAAGGTTAGGAATAATGGTATGATTGATTAAGGTGAGGAATAATGGTATGATTGATTAAGGTTAGGAATAATGGTATGATTGATTAAGGTTAGGAATAATGGTATGATTGATTAAGGTGAGGAATAATGGTATGATTGATTAAGGTTAGGAATAATGGTGTGATTGATTAAGTTTAGGAATAATGGTATGATTGATTAAGGTGAGGAATAATGGTATGATTGATTAAGGTGAGGAATAATGGTGTGATTGATTAAGGTTAGGTCTAATGGTGTGATTGATTAAGGTTAGGAATAATGGTATGATTGATTAAGGTGAGGAATAATGGTATGATTGATTAAGGTTAGGAATAATGGTGTGATTGATTAAGTTTAGGAATAATGGTATGATTGATTAAGGTGAGGAATAATGGTATGATTGATTAAGGTGAGGAATAATGGTGTGATTGATTAAGGTTAGGTCTAATGGTGTGATTGATTAAGGTTAGGAATAATGGTATGATTGATTAAGGTGAGGAATAATGGTATGATTGATTAAGGTTAGGAATAATGGTATGATTGATTAAGGTTAGGAATAATGGTATGATTGATTAAGGTGAGGAATAATGGTATGATTGATTAAGGTTAGGAATAATGGTGTGATTGATTAAGTTTAGGAATAATGGTATGATTGATTAAGGTGAGGAATAATGGTATGATTGATTAAGGTGAGGAATAATGGTGTGATTGATTAAGGTTAGGTCTAATGGTGTGATTGATTAAGGTTAGGAATAATGGTATGATTGATTAAGGTGAGGAATAATGGTATGATTGATTAAGGTTAGGAATAATGGTGTGATTGATTAAGTTTAGGAATAATGGTATGATTGATTAAGGTGAGGAATAATGGTATGATTGATTAAGGTGAGGAATAATGGTATGATTGATTAAGGTGAGGAATAATGGTATGATTGATTAAGGTGAGGAATAATGGTGTGATTGATTAAGGTTAGGTCTAATGGTGTGATTGATTAAGGTTAGGAATAATGGTATGATTGATTAAGGTGAGGAATAATGGTATGATTGATTAAGGTTAGGAATAATGGTGTGATTGATTAAGTTTAGGAATAATGGTATGATTGATTAAGGTGAGGAATAATGGTATGATTGATTAAGGTTAGGAATAATGGTATGATTGATTAAGGTTAGGTCTGATGGTATTGATCATCTCTAGGTTGCCGTAAAGAGAGGTGATGTTTCAGTGGACCAGGGAACTACAACAGCCTCCACCTACACAGCAGCTTCTTCATATCCTCAAGTCGTAACTGACTGTAATGAAGCGCGAGGAACCACATTGGAAAGGCATGAAAGACGGTCACACGTGATTCAGAATCCAACTGAAAATGAAAAGGCTGAAGCATATTCTTTTGTTAAATGAATGTGGCTCTTCAAAACGCCAAGTCATTTCATTTGCAAGTTGTAATACAAAAGGGGACTGATAAGCGAGAGATGGCGGATACGATCGGAGACGTATTATGAGGTGATTGGAGACAATATTAAATGACACAAAGAAAGCTTCTGTTGGAGAATTCCTGTTGCAGTTCAGCCAATATCGCCTCTCTGCTTTAATTACATTTTTTATTTTATTTGTTACCCTCCCATTGTTGGGATTTTTTTATGTTATTTTATTGAGGTTGTGTCTGGCTACGTTTAGTTATCAGGCCCATCTCTACTCCAAGTGAAGGTCACCAGAGACCAGGAACGGGCAGAGTGCCTCAGTTTATTGGCTTTTCATTGAGTCCCTTTCATATGAAGCTGATTTGACTATCTGCCGTTAAGATACTGAGCTCTGTTGGTAGCGTTTGGCGGCGTCGCCATCCGGATATTGTTCATCCCTGTTTTGAGATATTCCAGGGTGTATTTACACTTGTGGTTGAATTAAATATTCCTCATCACTTTTATAATATCCTCTTTTATATGTGTGGTCTCTCTCTCTGTGTGTGTGTGTGTGTGTGTGTGTGTCAGTGTGTGTATCAGTGTGTATCAGTGTGTGTATCAGTGTGTGTGTCAGTGTGTATCAGTGTGTGTCAGTGTGTGTATCAGTGTGTGTCAGTGTGTGTATCAGTGTGTGTCAGTGTGTATCAGTGTGTGTGTCAGTGTGTGTATCAGTGTGTATCAGTGTGTGTATCAGTGTGTGTGTCAGTGTGTATCAGTGTGTGTATCAGTGTGTGTATCAGTGTGTGTATCAGGTGGCGAATCGCATCTCTGCATGTCTGGCCGACATATCAGTGTGGATGACGGATCACCACCTCAAGCTGAACCTCGGCAAGACGGAGCTGCTCTTCCTCCCGGGGAAGGACTGCCCGTTCCATGATCTCGCCATCACGGTTGACAACTCCATTGTGTCCTCCTCCCAGAGCGCCAAGAACCTTGGCGTGATCCTGGACAACACCCTGTCGTTCTCAACCAACATCAAGGCGGTGGCCCGTTCCTGTAGGTTCATGCTCTACAACATCCGCAGAGTACGACCCTGCCTCACACAGGAAGCGGCGCAGGTCCTAATCCAGCCACTTGTCATCTCCCGTCTGGATTACTGCAACTCGCTGTTGGCTGGGCTCCCTGCCTGTGCCATTAAACCCCTTCAACTCATCCAGAACGCCGCAGCCCGTCTGGTGTTCAACCTTCCCAAGTTCTCTCACGTCACCCCGCTCCTCCGTTCTCTCCACTGGCTTCCAGTTGAAGCTCGCATCCGCTACAAGACCATGGTGCTTGCCTACGGAGCTGTGAGGGGAACGGCACCTCAGTACCTCCAGGCTCTGATCAGGCCCTACACCCAAACAAGGGCACTGCGTTCATCCACCTCTGGCCTGCTCGCCTCCCTACCACTGAGGAAGTACAGTTCCCGCTCAGCCCAGTCAAAACTGTTCGCTGCTCTGGCCCCCCAATGGTGGAACAAACTCCCTCACGACGCCAGGACAGCGGAGTCAATCACCACCTTCCGGAGACACCTGAAACCCCACCTCTTTAAGGAATACCTAGGATAGGATAAGTAATCCCTCTCACCCCCCCTTAAGTTTTAGATGCACTATTATTAAGTGACTGTCCCACTGGATGTCATAAGGTGAATGCACCAATTTGTAAGTCGCTCTGGATAAGAGCGTCTGCTAAATGACTTAAATGTAAATGTAAATGTATCAGTGTGTGTATCAGTGTGTATCAGTGTGTATCAGTGTGTGTATCAGTGTGTGTATCAGTGTGTGTATCAGTGTGTGTATCAGTGTGTATCAGTGTGTGTATCAGTGTGTGTCAGTGTGTATCAGTGTGTGTGTCAGTGTGTATCAGTGTGTGTATCAGTGTGTGTATCAGTGTGTGTATCAGTGTGTATC
The DNA here is from genome assembly GCF_021184085.1 of Oncorhynchus gorbuscha. NCBI lineage: Eukaryota > Metazoa > Chordata > Actinopteri > Salmoniformes > Salmonidae > Oncorhynchus > Oncorhynchus gorbuscha. Next base: position 8,175 of record NW_025746976.1, read on the forward strand.
AGTGTGTATCAGTGTGTATCAGTGTGTATCAGTGTGTGTCAGTGTGTATCAGTGTGTGTATCAGTGTGTATCAGTGTGTATCAGTGTGTGTATCAGTGTGTATCAGTGTGTGTATCAGTGTGTGTATCAGTGTGTGTATCAGTGTGTGTATCAGTGTGTATCAGTGTGTATCAGTGTGTGTATCAGTGTGTGTATCAGTGTGTGTATCAGTGTGTATCAGTGTGTATCAGTGTGTGTATCAGTGTGTGTATCAGTGTGTATCAGTGTGTGTATCATTGTGTATCAGTGTGTATCAGTGTGTATCAGTGTTTCGTATCAGTGTGTGTATCAGTGTGTGTATCAGTGTGTGTGTCAGTGTGTGTGTCAGTGTGTGTATCAGTGTGTATCAGTGTGTGTATCAGTGTGTGTGTCAGTGTGTGTATCAGTGTGTGTATCATTGTGTATCAGTGTGTATCATTTACATTACATTTAAGTCATTTAGCAGACGCTCTTATCCAGAGCGACTTACAAATTGGTGCATTCACCTTATGACATCCAGTGGGACAGTCACTTAACAATAGTGCATCTAAAACTTAGGGGGGGTGGGGTGAGAGGGATTACTTAACCTATCCTAGGTATTCCTTAAAGAGGTGGGGTTTCAGGTGTCTCCGGAAGGTGGTGATTGACTCCGCTGTCCTGGCGTCGTGAGGGAGTTTGTTCCACCATTGGGGGGCCAGGGCAGCGAACAGTTTTGACTGGGCTGAGCGGGAGCTGTACTTCCTCAGTGGTAGGGAGGCGAGCAGGCCAGAGGTGGATGAACGCAGTGCCCTTGTTTGGGTGTAGGGCCTGATCAGAGCCTGGAGGTACTGAGGTGCCGTTCCCCTCACAGCTCCGTAGGCAAGCACCATGGTCTTGTAGCGGATGCGAGCTTCAACTGGAAGCCAGTGGAGAGAACGGAGGAGCGGGGTGACGTGAGAGAACTTGGGAAGGTTGAACACCAGACGGGCTGCGGCGTTCTGGATGAGTTGAAGGGGTTTAATGGCACAGGCAGGGAGCCCAGCCAACAGCGAGTTGCAGTAATCCAGACGGGAGATGACAAGTGCCTGGATTAGGACCTGCGCCGCTTCCTGTGTGAGGCAGGGTCGTACTCTGCGGATGTTGTAGAGCATGAACCTACAGGAACGGGCCACCGCCTTGATGTTAGTTGAGAACGACAGGGTGTTGTCCAGGATCACACCAAGGTTCTTGGCGCTCTGGGAGGAGGACACAGTGGAGTTGTCAACCGTGATGGCGAGATCATGGAACGGGCAGTCCTTCCCCGGGAGGAAGAGCAGCTCCGTCTTGCCGAGGTTCAGCTTGAGGTGGTGATCCGTCATCCACACTGATATGTCTGCCAGACATGCAGAGATGCGATTCGCCACCTGGTCATCAGAAGGGGGAAAGGAGAAGATTAATTGTGTGTCGTCTGCATAGCAATGATAAGAGAGACCATGTGAGGTTATGACAGAGCCAAGTGACTTGGTGTATAGCGAGAATAGGAGAGGGGCAAGAACAGAGCCCTGGGGGACACCAGTGGTGAGAGCGCGTGGTGAGGAGACAGATTCTCGCCACGCCACCTGGTAGGAGCGACCTGTCAGGTAGGACGCAACCAAGCGTGGGCCGCGCCGGAGATGCCCAACTCGGAGAGGGTGGAGAGGAGGATCTGATGGTTCACAGTATCGAAGGCAGCCGATAGATCTAGAAGGATGAGAGCAGAGGAGAGAGAGTTAGCTTTAGCAGTGCGGAGCGCCTCCGTGATACAGAGGAGAGCAGTCTCAGTTGAATGACTAGTCTTGAAACCTGACTGATTTGGATCAAGAAGGTCATTCAGAGAGAGATAGCGGGAGAGCTGGCCAAGGACGGCACGTTCAAGAGTTTTGGAGAGAAAAGAAAGAAGGGATACTGGTCTGTAATTGTTGACATCGGAGGGATCGAGTGTAGGTTTTTTCAGAAGGGGTGCAACTCTCGCTCTCTTGAAGACGGAAGGGACGTAGCCAACGGTCAGGGATGAGTTGATGAGCGAGGTGAGGTAAGGGAGAAGGTCTCCGGAAATGGTCTGGAGAAGAGAGGAGGGGATAGGGTCAAGCGGGCAGGTTGTTGGGCGGCCGGCCGTCACAAGACGCGAGATTTCATCTGGAGAGAGAGGGGAGAAAGAGGTCAGAGCATAGGGTAGGGCAGTGTGAGCAGAACCAGCGGTGTCGTTTGACTTAGCAAACGAGGATCGGATGTCGTCGACCTTCTTTTCAAAATGGTTGACGAAGTCATCTGCAGAGAGGGAGGAGGGGGAGGGGGAGGATTCAGGAGGGAGGAGAAGGTGGCAAAGAGCTTCCTAGGGTTAGAGGCAGAAGCTTGGAATTTAGCGTGGTAGAAAGTGGCTTTAGCAGCAGAGACAGAGGAGGAAAATGTAGAGAGGAGGGAGTGAAAGGATGCCAGGTCCGCAGGGAGGCGAGTTTTCCTCCATTTCCGCTCGGCTGCCCGGAGCCCTGTTCTGTGAGCTCGCAATGAGTCATCGAGCCACGGAGCGGGAGGGGAGGACCGAGCCGGCCTGGAGGATAGGGGACATAGAGAGTCAAGGGATGCAGAGAGGGAGGAGAGGAGGGTTGAGGAGGCAGAATCAGGAGATAGGTGGGAGAAGGTTTGAGCGGAGGGAAGAGATGATAGGATGGAAGAGGAGAGAGTAGCGGGGGAGAGAGAGCGAAGGTTGGGACGGCGCGATACCATCCGAGTAGGGGCAGTGTGGGAGGTGTTGGATGAGAGCGAGAGGGAAAAGGATACAAGGCAGTGGTCGGAGACTTGGAGGGGAGTTGCAATGAGGTTAGTGGAAGAACAGCATCTAGTAAAGATGAGGTCGAGCGTATTGCCTGCCTTGTGAGTAGGGGGGAAGGTGAGAGGGTGAGGTCAAAAGAGGAGAGGAGTGGAAAGAAGGAGGCAGAGAGGAAAGAGTCAAAGGTAGACGGGGGAGGTTAAAGTCGCCCAGAACTGTGAGAGGTGAGCCGTCCTCAGGAAAGGAGCTTATCAAGGCATCAAGCTCATTGATGAACTCTCCGAGGGAACCTGGAGGGCGATAAATGATAAGGATGTTAAGCTTGAAAGGGCTAGTGACTGTGACAGCATGGAATTCAAAGGAGGCGATAGACAGATGGGTAAGGGGAGAAAGAGAGAATGACCACTTGGGAGAGATGAGGATCCCGGTGCCACCACCCCGCTGACCAGACGCTCTCGGGTGTGCGAGAACACGTGGGCGGACGAAGAGAGAGCAGTAGGAGTAGCAGTGTTGTCTGTGGTGATCCATGTTTCCGTCAGGGCCAAGAAGTCGAGGGACTGGAGGGAGGCATGGGCTGAGATGAACTCTGCCTTGTTGACCGCAGATTGGCAGTTCCAGAGGCTACCGGAGACCTGGAACTCCACGTGGGTCGTGCGCGCTGGGACCACCAGAGTAGGGTGGCCGCGGCCACGCGGTGAGGAGCGTTTGTATGGTCTGTGCAGAGAGGAGAGAACAGGGATAAACCGACACATAGTTGACAGGCTACAGAAGAGGCTACGCTAATGCAAAGGAGATTGAATGACAAGTGGACTACACGTCTCGAATGTTCAGAAAGTTAAGCTACGTAGCAAGAATCTTATTGACTAAAATGATTAAAATGATACAGTACTGCTGAAGTAGGCCAGCTGGCAGTGGGTGCGTTGTTGACACTACACTAATCAAGTCGTTCCGTTGAGTGTAATAGTTTCTGCAGTGTTGCTATTCGGGGGCTAGCAGGCTAGCTAGCAGTGTTGTTTACGTTACATTGCGTTAAAAGAACGACAATAGATGGCTAGCGAACCTAGAAAATCGCTCTAGACTACACAATTATCTTTGATACAAAGACGGCTATGTAGCTAGCTAAGTAGCTAGCTACGATCAAACAAATCAAACCGTTGTACTGTAATGAAAATGAAGTGAAAATGTGATACAACCTGTGAATGCGACCGGGTAGTTGAGTTCTATACAGAAGACGTTGGCTAGCGTTGGCTAGCTGTTGGCTAGCTAGCAGAGTCACCTACGTTAAGGACGACAAATAGCTGGCTAGCTAACCTCGGTAAATTAAGATAATCACTCTAAGACTACACACTCTAAACCTAAACAACACAATTATCTTGGATACGATGATACGATGATACGAAGACAGCAAAGACAGCTATGTAGCTAGCTGACACTAGACTAATCAAGTCGTTCAGTTGAGTGTAACAGTTTCTCCAGTGCAGCTAATCAGTGGACGTTAGCTAGCTGGCTAGTGAAGACTAGTGAAGACTACGTTAGGACGGCGAAATACGATAATTACGCAATTATCTTTTGATACAAAGACGGCTATGTAGCTAGCTGAGAAGAAATTGCTAAGATAAGACAAATCAAACCGTTGTGATATAATGAAATATAATGAAAAAGTTATACTACCCGTTGGAGCGACGTGCAGATGCGACCACTCGCTCCAACCGGAACCGGAAACAGTGTGTATCAGTGTGTGTATCAGTGTGTATCAGTGTGTATCAGTGTGTGTATCAGTGTGTATCAGTGTGTGTATCAGTGTGTGTATCAGTGTGTGTATCAGTGTGTATCAGTGTGTATCAGTGTGTGTATCAGTGTGTATCCGTGTGTATCAGTGTGTGTATCAGTGTGTATCAGTGTGTATCAGTGTGTGTATCAGTCTGTGTATCAGTGTGTGTATCAGTGTGTATCAGTGTGTGTATCAGTGTGTATCAGTGTGTATCAGTGTGTGTCAGTGTGCAGCTGTAGCTCTTTGTGTATCTTATGTCCCCCCCCAAAAAAAGCATTGCCCCCCCCCAAAGCATTGCACCCCCCAAAAGCATTGCCCCCCAAAAAGCATTGCCCTCCCCAAAATTTAGCATTGCCCCCCAAAAAAGCATTGCCCTCCCCAAAAAGCATTGCCCCCCCAAAAAGCATTGCCCCCCAAAAAAAGCATTGCCCCCCAAAAAAAGCATTGCCCCCCAAAAAGCATTGCACCCCCAAAAATAGCATTGCCCCCCAAAAAAGCATTGCCTCCCCCAAAGCATTGCCCCCCCATAAAAGCATTGCCCCCCCCAAAAAAGTATTGCCCCCCAAAAAAGACATTGAGTCGTCTTGTTTCTGACAGCTTGAGTATCATTTAGTGATCTACGGTACTTTAAAGAACCCTAGAAATGCCCATAACATTATGCAATAACACCCCAGTATGATACATTAACTAACACACAGGGGGTGGGGTTTATCCACAGGGGGTGGGGTTTATCCACAGGGGGTGGGGTTTATCCACAGGGGGTGGGGTTTATCCACAGTGGGGGTGGGGTTTATCCACAGGGGATTGGGTTTATCCACAGGGGGTGGGGTTTATCCACAGGGGGTGGGGTTTATCCACAGGGGGATGGGGTTTATCCACAGGGGATGGGGTTTATCCACAGGGGGTGGGGTTTATCCACAGGGGGTGGGGTTTATCCACAGGGGTTGGGGTTTATCCACAGGGGTGGGGTTTATCCACAGGGGGTGGGGTTTATCCACAGGGGGTGGGGTTTATCCACAGGGGGTGGGGTTTATCCACTTGTGTTATGCAATAACACCCCAGTATGATACATTAAATAACACACAGGGGGGTGGGGTTTATCCACAGGGGGTGGGGTTTATCCACAGGGGGTGGGGTTTATCCACAGGGGGTGGGGTTTATCCACAGAGGGGTGGGGTTTATCCACTTGTGTTATGCAATAACACCCCAGTATGATACATTAACTAACACACAGGGGGTGGGGTTTATCCACAGGGGGTGGGGTTTATCCACAGGGGGTGGGGTTTATCCACAGGGGGTGGGGTTTATCCACAGGGGGGTGGGGTTTATCCACTTGTGTTATGCAATAACACCCCAGTATGATACATTAAATAACACACAGGGGGGTGGGGTTTATCCACAGGGGGTGGGGTTATCCACAGGGGGTGGGGTTTATCCACAGAGGGGTGGGGTTTATCCACAGGGGTGGGGTTTATCCACATGGGGGTGGGGTTTATCCACTTGTGTTATGCAATAACACCCCAGTATGATACATTAAATAACACACAGTGGGGGTGGGGTTTATCCACAGGGGGTGGGGTTTATCCACAGGGGGTGGGGTTTATCCACTTGTGTTATGCAATAACACCCCAGTATGATACATTAAATAACACACAGTGGGGGTGGGGTTTATCCACAGGGGGGTGGGGTTTATCCACAGGGGGTGGGGTTTATCCACAGGGGGGTGGGGTTTATCCACTTGAAACTGGGCAGCTCATTAAACCACACAATGCTGAGCCATTTGTACAAAAGGCCCTCTTCCCTCACCTTCTCTCTACTTCAGGTGAAATTACCCTCGGCTATCCTTCCTCCTGCTCCCCTGAGGACCACTTCAGACATTCTGCCTCGCTGACAAAGGCAGAGTCTGAACATCCTAACGAACGTTTATAGAGAAAATACAGGCTTTCTGATCTTCATTTCACTGTTGTGCTTCTGTACGACAGTCTTCTATATGACAGTCTTCTCTATGACAGTCTTCTCTATGACAGTCTTCTCTATGACAGTCTTCTCTATGACAGTCTTCTGTATGACAGTCTTCTGTATGACAGTCTTCTATATGACAGTCTTCTGTAAGGCAGTCTTCTATGCGACAGTCTTCCGTATGACAGTCTTCCATATGACAGTCTTCTATATGACAGTCTTCTATATGACAGTCTTCTGTAAGGCAGTCTTCTATACGACAGTCTTCTCTATGACAGTCTTCTTCTCTATGACAGTCTTCCGTATGACAGTCTTCTATATGTGGCAGGGTAACATAGTGGTTAGAGCGTTGGACTAGTAACCGGAAGGTTGCAAGTTCAAACCCCCGAGCTGACAAGGTACGAATCTGTCATTCTGCCCCTGAACAGGCAGTTAACCCACTGTTTCTAGACCAGTTAATCCACTGTTCCTAGACCAGTTAACCCACTGTTCCTAGGCCAGTTAACCCACTGTTCCTAGGCCAAGTTCTTAACTGACTTGCCCAGCTAAAAAAATGACAGTCTTCTGGGTTTTATTGGGTCTGTCTTTGACTCTGCATTTCAATGTTAACCTGTCCACTACTTTTCAATAACAAGAAATTCAAAAATAGCAAGCATTTGAAACAATGCTCAGTTGCACAGTCTTGTCCTGTGCCCCCTGGTTAGAGAGGTGGTTCCATAATTAGAGGCCTTGTCCTGTGCCCCCTGGTTAGAAAGGTGGATCCATAATTATAGGTCTTGTCCTGTGCCCCCTGGTTAGAGAGGTGGTTCCATAATTAGAGGCCTTGTCCTGTGCCCCCTGGTTAGAGAGGTGGCTCCATAATTAGAGGCCTTGTCCTGTGCCCCCTGGTTAGAGAGGTGGCTCCATAATTAGAGGCCTTGTCCTGTGCCCCCTGGTTAGAGAGGTGGCTCCATAATTATAGGTATTGTCCTGCGCCCCCTGGTTAGAGAGGTGGCTCCATAATTATAGGTATTGTCCTGTGCCCCCTGGTTAGAGAGGTGGCTCCATAATTAGATGTATTGTCCTGCACCCCCTGGTTAGAGAGGTGGCTCCATAATTAGAGGTATTGTCCTGTGCCCCCTGGTTAGAGAGGTGGCTCCATAATTAGAGGTATTGTCCTGCTCCCCCTGGTTAGAGAGGTGGCTCCATAATTAGAGGTCTTGTCCTGTGCCCCCTGGTTAGAGAGGTGGCTCCATAATTAGAGATCTTGTCCTGTGCCCCCTGGTTAGAGAGGTGGCTCCATAATTAGAGGTATTGTCCTGCTCCCCCTGGTTAGAGAGGTGGCTCCATAATAAGAGGGGAAGGATGTGGAGGGGGAGACACCATGTTCCTCCTGTAATTTACTTAAGCACACACACCATAAGATCATATGACTGGTTTGTGCTCGCCATATGTCTATGTTCTACTGGTTCAGACCGTAGTGCATCTCCCCACAGTCAATGACCACGGCAATGTAAACTGAATCCACTCTGTGAGAGATTGATTTCCATAATCTACTGGGCTCTCATAACTCGACGCCCCATACTTTTTATTTTATTTATTTTAAATTGAATGACTTGTTAGTTTGTGTTTTCTCCAGTTGAATGCGAAGACGAAAATGTCCAAAATATATGTATTTTTTTGCTCCCAGATAGCGTGTTTACAGCGGTGAGGTTTTCCTGGTGGAAACCCGACCTCCACGTGATTGGTTGTTTACGTCTTCCAGGAACAGGCCGCAGCGGAACAGCGCTGATTGGGAAACATCATTCCTGGATACAATTTCATTGCAGCAAGTTTGGACGGCTGGTAAATATATCAGCTGCCTCATCCACAAAGAGGTGCTGGAAGAAAAAAAACACTGACTCCTGTTTTCAACTTTCTCTGTCTTTATTAATGTAAGCGCTCGACGTATGTCTCCGTCTGTTGTTCTAACGCTAGAATTAGTCTCCGTCTGTTGTTCTAACGCTAGAATTAGTCTCCGTCTGTTGTTCTAACGCTAGAATTAGTCTCCGTCTGTTGTTCTAACGCTAGAATTAGTCTCCATCTGTTGTTCTAACGCTAGAATTAGTCTCCGTTTTTGTTCTAACGCTAGAATTAGTCTCCGTCTGTTGTTCTAACGCTAGAATTAGTCTCCGTCTTTTGTTCTAACGCTAGAATTAGTCTCCGTTTTTGTTCTAACGCTAGAATTAGTCTCCGTTTTTGTTCTAACGCTAGAATTAGTCTCCGTCTGTTGTTCTAACGCTAGAATTAGTCTCCGTCTGTTGTTCTAACGCTAGAATTAGTCTCCGTCTGTTGTTCTAACGCTCGTATTAGTCTCCGTCTTTTGTTCTAACGCTAGAATTAGTCTCCGTCTGTTGTTCTAACGCTAGAATTAGTCTCCGTCTGTTGTTCTAACGCTCGTATTAGTCTCCGTCTTTTGTTCTAACGCTAGAATTAGTCTCCGTCTGTTGTTCTAACGCTAGAATTAGTCTCCGTCTTTTGTTTTTACTGCTAAGCCACGTTCATTTTCGAGTGTTTTTTGTCGCGAACAAACACGTTTGTTGACATTGGCAATGTAGAAGTTGTAGCTAAATACAGCGAGATAATGTAACTTTAAATGATGTGTTGTCCAAATATAGTTTAATTATCTAGGACATGCTGTGCCTGCTTCCCCTCCCAAGTCGCACAGTCAAAAACGGCTGGGAATAAATGTGGAACGGGAATCTATTCCGAAAACGTTGTAAATAACAAGGTTTCCAACATACAACAGAGTTGTTTATCGGCAGAATAAGATACCAGGTAGGGAAGTGGGCTGCGTGGTGAGTTGATGCCTATTCGACAGCTAGTTAACTAGGTTTAACTAGGTTTAACTAGGTGAATTGATGCCTATTCGACAGCTAGTTAACTAGGTTTAACTAGGTTTAACTAGGTGAATTGATGCCTATTCGACAGCTAGTTAACTAGGTTTAACTAGGTTTAACTAGGTGAATTGATGCCTATTCGACAGCTAGTTAACTTGGTTTAACTAGGTGAATTGATCATGCTACTTTGTATACGTTGTTTTGTCGGCATCCTTGTTATTTACGAAGTTTTTGGAGACAGATTCCGGTTGGAACGTAAACACAAATGATATCCAGCCGTCAAAAACACGTTTTCTAAATGTTATTTTGTTTGTTATTTAGCTATATAGTCTTGTTGTTTTAAGATGTTGCTGTCTAAATGAGCTTTTAGTTTCCTGTAGTGTGATGCGGTTTGATGTCAACATAAAGCTACACCTCTCCGCTTCTATAGTTACATAGACAAACCATTAGCAACACCTTCCTGGTGTTGAGTCGCTGCATCCCCCCGGTTTGCCCTCAGAACAGACTCAGGTCGTCGGGTCATGGACTCGACAAGGTGTCTTAAAGAGTGACACAGGGATGCTGGGCCATGTTGACTCCAATGCTTTCCCGAAAGTTGTGTCAAGTTGGCTGGATATTCTTTGGGCGGTGGACCCTTTCTTGATACACACACGGGAAACTGTTGCAGTTCTTGACACACACAAACCGGTGCGATTGGCACCTAATTACTACCATACCCCTTTCAAAGGCACTTAAATCTTTTGTCTTTCCCCATTCACCCTCTGAATGAGACCCATACACAATACACGTCTCTAGGCTTAATAAATCCCTAATTAACCCGTCTCCTCCCCTTCATTTACACTGATTGAAGTGGATTGAACAGGTGACATCAATTAGGCATCATAGCTTTCACCTGGTCAGTCCTATGTTCCTAATAGTTTTATACACTCAGTGCTGTTCCACTTATTTTCAAGTTTGGTTCTGGTTGTTTCAGATCTACAAGAAGAATGTTTCAGCTTGGAAGCCAGCTGGCCCAGTTTCACTTCTCCACAGGACCCAGTACTGCTAGTGCAGGTGCCACAGGAGACAGTACACAGCCTACCCTAACAGTACAGGACTTTATCCAACGTGTCAGGTAGGCCCTAAATGATCGATTTAACACGGCAGGGACTTCTACAAGTGTGTTCTGTACGTATGGTGAGGTTGTTAGCTTGATGTTCTTGTTTATCCTCGACAGTGGTAGCAAGCTAGACTACGTTGTGGGGATGGGGGGTCAGGTTGTGTTATGGGGACAGGGGGGTCAGGTTGTGTTATGGGGATGGGGGGTCAGGTTGTGTTATGGGGACAGGGTGGGGGGCAGGTTGTGTGTAGTTAGCTAGACTACGTTGTGGGGATGGGGGGGTCAGGTTGTGTTATGGGGACAGGGGGGTCAGGTTGTGTTATGGGGACAGGAGGGGTCAGGTTGTGTGTAGTTAGCTAGACTACGTTGTGGGGATGGGGGGTCAGGTTGTGTTATGGGGACAGGGTTGGGGGTCAGGTTGTGTTATGGGGACAGGGTGGGGGGTCAGGTTGTGTTATGGGGACGGGAGGGGTCAGGTTGTGTGTAGTTAGCTAGACTACGTTGTGGGGATGGGGGTCAGGTTGTGTTATGGGGATGGGGGGGGTCAGGTTGTGTTATGGGGACAGGGTGGAGGGGGCAGGTTGTGTGTAGTTAGCTAGACTACGTTGTGGGGATGGGGGGTCAGGTTGTGTTATGGGGACGGGAGGGGTCAGGTTGTGTTATGGGGACAGGGGGGTCAGGTTGTGTTATGGGGACGGGGGGGGGGGTCAGGTTGTGTTATGGGGACAGGGGGGTCAGGTTGTGTTATGGGGACGGGGGGGTCAGGTTGTGTTATGGGGACAGGGTGGGGGGGTCAGGTTGTGTTATGGGGACAGGGGGGGGGTCAGGTTGTATGTAGTTAGCTAGACTACGTTGGGGGACAGGGGGTCAGGTTGTGTTATGGGGACGGGAGGGGTCAGGTTGTGTTATGGGGACAGGGGGTCAGGTTGTGTTATGGGGACGGGGGGGGGTGGTCAGGTTGTGTTATGGGGACAGGGTGGGGGGTCAGGTTGTGTTATGGGGACAGGGGGGTCAGGTTGTATGTAGTTAGCTGACTACGTTGGGGACAGGGGGTCAGGTTGTGTTATGGGGGACGGAGGGGTCAGGTTGTATGTAGCTAGCTAGACTACATTATGGGGGTGGTCAGGTTGTGTTATGGGGACGGGGACGGGGGGTCAGGCTGTATTATGGGGGTCAGGCTGTATTATGGGGGGGTCAGGCTGTATTATGGGGGGGTCAGGCTGTATTATGGGGGTCAGGCTGCAGGCTGCATTATGGGGGGGTCAGGCTGTATTATGGGGGGGTCAGGTGCATTATGGGGGGGTCAGACTGTATTATGGGGGGGTCAGGCTGCATTATGGGGGGGGGTCAGGCTGTATTATGGGGGGGGGGTCAGGCTGTATTATGGGGGGGTCAGGCTGTATTATGGGGGGGGTCAGGCTGTATTATGGGGGTCAGGCTGTATTATGGGGGGGGTCAGGCTGGGGGGGTCATTATTATGGGGGGGTCAGGCTGTATTATGGGGGGGGTCAGGCTGTATTATGGGGGGGGTCAGGCTGTATTATGGGGGGGGGTCAGGCTGTATTATGGGGGGGTCAGGCTGTACCTAGCTACCTAGACTACATTATGGGGGGGTCAGGTACTGTATTATGGGGGGTCAGGCTGTATTATGGGGGGGGGTCAGGCTATATTATGGGGGGGTCAGGCTGTATTATGGGGGGTCAGGCTGTATTATGGGGGGGGGTCAGGCTGTATTATGGGGGGTCAGGCTGTATTATGGGGGGGGGTCAGGCTGTATTATGGGGGGTCAGGCTGTATTATGGGGGTCAGGCTGTATTATGGGGGGGGGGGTCAGGCTGTATTATGGGGGTTAGGCTGTATTATGGGGGGGGTCAGGCTGTATTATGGGGGGGGGGTCAGGCTGTACGTAGTTAAAAGCACAAGGACCTTGGATTATATCCCTCTTTATTTTCTTTAGGAAACTTGGCGGACTGAAAAAAGAGAACATTTTCTGCGACCTACGAGTCCCGACCCAGTTTCAAACCACCAAGGCAGACGACATCGACCTCGTCATCCTCACAGGTGCTCAGTCGAGTATTAAACTAACTCGGCCTATGTACTGTCGAGTATTAAACTAACTCGGCCTATGTACTGTCGAGTATTAAACTAACTCGGCCTATGTACTGTCCAGTATTAAACTAACTCGGCCTATGTACTGTCCAGTATTAAACTAACTCAGCCTATGTACTGTCCAGTATTAAACTAACTCCTCCTATGTACTGTCCAGTATTAAACTAACTCTTCTATGTACTGTCCAGTATTAAACTAACCTCTCCTCCTATGTACTGTCCAGTATTAAACTAACTAGGCCTATGTACTGTCCAGTATTAAACTAACTCGGCCTATGTACTGTCCAGTATTAAACTAACTCGGCCTATGTACTGTCCAGTATTAAACTAACTCCTCCAGCCTATGTACTGTCCAGTATTAAACTAACTCGGCCTATGTACTGTCCAGTATTAAACTAACTCGGCCTATGTACTGTCCAGTATTAAACTAACTCGGCCTATGTACTGTCCAGTATTAAACTAACTCGGCCTATGTACTGTCCAGTATTAAACTAACTCGGCCTATGTACTGTCCAGTATTAAACTAACTAGGCCTATGTACTGTCCAGTATTAAACTAACTCGGCCTATGTACTGTCCAGTATTAAACTAACTCGGCCTATGTACTGTCCAGTATTAAACTAACTCGGCCTATGTACTGTCCAGTATTAAACTAACTCGGCCTATGTACTGTCCAGTATTAAACTAACTCGGCCTATGTACTGTCCAGTATTAAACTAACTCGGCCTATGTACTGTCCAGTATTAAACTAACTCGGCCTATGTACTGTCCAGTATTAAACTAACTCGGCCTATGTACTGTCCAGTATTAAACTAACTAGGCCTATGTACTGTCCAGTATTAAACTAACTCGGCCTATGTACTGTCCAGTATTAAACTAACTCGGCCTATGTACTGTCCAGTATTCAACTAACTCGGCCTATGTACTGTCCAGTATTCAACTAACTCGGCCTATGTACTGTCCAGTATTCAACTAACTCGGCCTATGTACTGTGTGGTTGACTCGACTCCTAACCAATGTTCCTTCTTTTTTTTTTTGAGCACTGAGCAAATTTCACTTCTGCTGAGCGCAAACTTGAAAATTCTGTGCAGCTTCCAGCTCTCGTTTACTGTGAACACTGAGGCTGTACCTGCTTTAAGTTAGTTTTAATAGTGGCCAAGTAGGCTACTGTGGCTATGTGATCATAATGTAGGTCTACCAGAGTGGCCTGCCATCAAAAACGCAGGAGAAAAACCTGTAGGTGTTCTCTCCAGGAACAGGGTTGGAGTGCTACTGTCCTCTAGGTGTTCACTCCAGGACAGCGGAGTCAATCACCACCTTCCGGAGACACCTGAAACCCCACCTCTTTAAGGAAAACCTAGGATAGGATAAAGTAATCCTTCTCACCCCCCCCCTTAAAAGATTTAGATGCACTATTGTAAAGTGGCTGTTCCACAGGATGTCATAAGGTGAATGCACCAATTTGTAAGTCGCTCTGGATAAGAGCGTCTGCTAAATGACTTAAATGTAAATGTAAATGTAAGGACCGTAGCTCTCCAGGAACAGGGTTGGAGTGAACACCTAGAGGACAGTAGCTCTCCAGGAACAGGGTTGGAGTGAACACCTAGAGGACAGTAGCTCTCCAGGAACAGGGTTGGAGTGAACACCTAGAGGACAGTAGCTCTCCAGGAACAGGGTTGGAGTGAACACCTAGAGGACAGTAGCTCTCCAGGAACAGGGTTGGAGTGAACACCTAGAGGACAGTAGCTCTCCAGGAACAGGGTTGGAGTGAACACCTAGAGGACAGTAGCTCTCCAGGAACAGGGTTGGAGTGAACACCTAGAGGACAGTAGCTCTCCAGGAACAGGGTTGGAGTGAACACCTAGAGGACAGTAGCTCTCCAGGAACAGGGTTGGAGTGAACACCTAGAGGACAGTAGCTCTCCAGGAACAGGGTTGGAGTGCCTAGTTTTACTCAAACCTCCTCTCACAACTCAAACCTCCTCTCACAACTCAAACCTCCTCTCACAACTCAAACCTCCTCTCACAACTCAAACCTCTCACAACTCAAACCTCCTCTCACAACTCAAACCTCCTCTCACAACTCAAATCTCCTCTCACAACTCAACCCTCTTCTCTCTGTCTTCTAAGGTCACGGGGTGTTCTGCATCGACGTGAAGCCCTGGAGAGGAACGGTGTCTTCCCAGAGGCAGCAATGGCACGTCCAGCTTAAAGAACAGTACCACAACTTTACCAACACCTCCATAGAACAGGTGGCAGACCCCCTTGAGGCCGTCATGGTAAATATGTCATAACATCTTTTAGTTAATAAAATAAATCCATATCAAATGTAGCCAAGTCTTTCACATAGACTAGTGGTCCGAAAGACTACAGTATGAAGTCTAGGTCAGGGGGGTTATCACTTAATGGGGGGGGCAATAACCTGATTGAGATAATAAATGGCCTATAGTTTTACTATGACTGTGGCAGGGCATGGTCGGACAAGTCTCAGGCCCTGGGAAGGAACATTTTTAAAGGCCCACCTCTTAGGCATAGGAAAACACATTTCCTGTAATTCTACAACAACAAAAATGTATCATTGGGCAAAGCAATGTTATTTAATGGGGGGGGGGGACAACTAGGCAATGTTATTTAATGGGGGAGCAATGTTATTTAATGGGGGGTGGGGTGGGTGGGAAAGCAATGTTATTTAATGGGGGCGGGGGGGTGGGAAAGCAATGTTATTTAATGGGGGCGGGGGGGCAAAGCAATGTTATTTAATGGGGGGGTGGGAAAGCAATGTTATTTAATGGGGGGGCAATGTTATGTAATGGGGGCGGGGGGCAAAGCAATGTTATTTAATGGGGGGGAGCAATGTTATTTAATGGGGGAAGCAATGCTATTTAATGGGAGGGGGGGCAAAGCAATGCTATTTAATGGGGGCAAAGCAATATTATTTAATGGGGGGGGGAAAGCAATGTTATTTAATGGGGGGGCAAAGCAATTTCGTTACAGCTTTAAAGCTAATATCCTCTAACTCAGTGCATTTTATGTAAAAATGAGAATTAATTTTAATTTAATATTTGCCCAAGGTTTAAAAACATTGTGTATTAATATTATAACATGGTATTACTTTGAAATTAATTAAATTAGTTGTTGTTTTTTATTTAAAAAAGGGTATATACCTATTTTTATTTGTTATGTCTGGCCACGGACCCCACTTTGAGAACCCCTCGCCTAGTAGGTCTTGTTATTTCTACAGAGATTCAGTTTTATTTTGGTAATCTCAATGTTGATTGAGATTGTTCCCCCCCAGATTGAAGGGGTTCGCAGGCCAGATCTGGCCCATATGCTTGACATCCCTGAGGCTCTTGCTCTATACAGTGAATGTAAATGAGTGCCTCCTGTCCTGCCCTGGTAGACAGGGTGACAGCTGTGTTGAGGCACCTGTTTTCCCCTCTATAAACATAATTACAGCCGTTAAAAATCAAGAGGCCCCACTTTGTGGAAGGGACTTTACCGAACCCTGCTCCCGCTGTAGTGTTCATCAACTCATTTCCATATAAATGTACTACTCTGACTCAGTCAAGATCCAGGACAAAGCAGACAGTTTGGTTTAGAATCCAAAACTACAGTGTGGTTTAGAATCCAAAACTACAGTGTGGTTTAGAATCCAAAACTACAGTGTGGTTTAGAATCCAAAACTACAGTGTGGTTTAGAATCCAAAACTACAGTGTGGTTTAGAATCCAAAACTACAGTGTGGTTTAGAATCCAAAACTACAGTGTGGTTTAGAATCCAAAACTACAGTGTGGTTTAGAATCCAAAACTACAGTGTGGTTTAGAATCCAAAACTACAGTGTGGTTTAGAATCCAAAACTACAGTGTGGTTTAGAATCCAAAACTACAGTGTGGTTTAGAATCCAAAACTACAGTGTGGTTTAGAATCCAAAACTACAGTGTGGTTTAGAATCCAAAACTGCAGAGTGGTTTAGAAGGATATTTTATTTTAATTTTATTTTACCTTTATTTAACCAGGCAAGTCACTTTAAGAACAAAATCTTATTTTCAATGACTGCCTAGGAACAGTGGGTTAACTGCCTGTTCAAGGGCAGAACGACAGATTTGTACCTTGTCAGCTCGGGGGTTTGAACTTGCAACCTACTAGTCCAACGCTCTAACCGCTAGGCTACCCTGCCGCCCCATTTAAAGTGCACGCCCAATTTTTCAGTTTTTGATATGTTAAAAAAGTTTGAAATATCCAATAAATGTCGTTCCACTTCATGATTGTGTCCCACTTGTTGTTGATTCTTCACAAAAAAATACAGTTTTATATCTTTGTTTGAAGCCTGAAATGTAGCAAAAGGTCGCAAAGTTCAAGGGGGCCGAATACTTTCGCAAGGCACTGTATATATGTATATCCTCCAGACCAAGACAACTAACCTGTGATCTCTATATATATATATCCTCCAGACCAAGACAACTAACCTGTGATCTCTATATATATATATATCCTCCAGACCAAGACAACTAACCTGTGATCTCTATATATATATATATCCTCCAGACCAAGACAACTAACCTGTGATCTCTATATATATATATATATCCTCCAGACCAAGACAACTAACCTGTGATCTCTATATATATATATATATATATCCTCCAGACCAAGACAACTAACCTGTGATCTCTATATATATATATATATATATCCTCCAGACCAAGACAACTAACCTGTGATCTCTATATATATATATATCCTCCAGACCAAGACAACTAACCTGTGATCTCTATATATATATATATCCTCCAGACCAAGACAACTAACCTGTGATCTCTATATATATATATATATCCTCCAGACCAAGACAACTAACCTGTGATCTCTATATATATATATATCCTCCAGACCAAGACAACTAACCTGTGATCTCTATATATATATATATCCTCCAGACCAAGACAACTAACCTGTGATCTCTATATATATATATCCTCCAGACCAAGACAACTAACCTGTGATCTCTATATATATATATATATATCCTCCAGACCAAGACAACTAACCTGTGATCTCTATATATATATATATATATATCCTCCAGACCAAGACAACTAACCTGTGATCTCTCTATATATATATATATATATATATATATCCTCCAGACCAAGACAACTAACCTGTGATCTCTATATATATATATATATATATCCTCCAGACCAAGACAACTAACCTGTGATCTCTATATATATATATCCTCCAGACCAAGACAACTAACCTGTGATCTCTATATATATATATATATATATATCCTCCAGACCAAGACAACTAACCTGTGATCTCTATATATATATATATCCTCCAGACCAAGACAACTAACCTGTGATCTCTATATATATATATATATATATCCTCCAGACCAAGACAACTAACCTGTGATCTCTATATATATATATATATATCCTCCAGACCAAGACAACTAACCTGTGATCTCTATATATATATATATATATATATCCTCCAGACCAAGACAACTAACCTGTGATCTCTATATATATATATATATATATCCTCCAGACCAAGACAACTAACCTGTGATCTCTATATATATATATATCCTCCAGACCAAGACAACTAACCTGTGATCTCTATATATATATATCCTCCAGACCAAGACAACTAACCTGTGATCTCTATATATATATATATCCTCCAGACCAAGACAACTAACCTGTGATCTC
This sequence comes from Oncorhynchus gorbuscha, assembly GCF_021184085.1. NCBI lineage: Eukaryota > Metazoa > Chordata > Actinopteri > Salmoniformes > Salmonidae > Oncorhynchus > Oncorhynchus gorbuscha. Next base: position 26,474 of record NW_025746976.1, read on the forward strand.
TATATATATATATATCCTCCAGACCAAGACAACTAACCTGTGATCTCTATATATATATATATATCCTCCAGACCAAGACAACTAACCTGTGATCTCTATATATATATATATCCTCCAGACCAAGACAACTAACCTGTGATCTCTATATATATATATATATATCCTCCAGACCAAGACAACTAACCTGTGATCTCTATATATATATATATATATATATATATCCTCTAGACCAAGACAACTAACCTGTGATCTCTATATATATATATATATATATCCTCCAGACCAAGACAACTAACCTGTGATCTCTAACCTATATATATATATATATCCTCCAGACCAAGACAACTAACCTGTGATCTCTATATATATATATATCCTCCAGACCAAGACAACTAACCTGTGATCTCTATATATATATATATCCTCCAGACCAAGACAACTAACCTGTGATCTCTATATATATATAAGACAACTAACCTGTGATCTCTATATATATATATCCTCCAGACCAAGACAACTAACCTGTGATCTCTATATATATATATATATCCTCCAGACCAAGACAACTAACCTGTGATCTCTATATATATATATATATATATATCCTCCAGACCAAGACAACTAACCTGTGATCTCTATATATATATATATATATATCCTCCAGACCAAGACAACTAACCTGTGATCTCTATATATATATATATATATATATCCTCCAGACCAAGACAACTAACCTGTGATCTCTATATCTCTATATATATATATATCCTCCAGACCAAGACAACTAACCTGTGATCTCTATATATATATATATCCTCCAGACCAAGACAACTAACCTGTGATCTCTATATATATATATATCCTCCAGACCAAGACAACTAACCTGTGATCTCTATATATACCAAGACAACTATCCTCCAGATATATAACTAACCTATATATATATATCCTCCAGACCAAGACAACTAACCTGTGATCTCTATATATATATATATCCTCCAGACCAAGACAACTAACCTGTGATCTC
>NW_025746976.1:32500-76677 GCF_021184085.1 Oncorhynchus gorbuscha
ATCCTCCAGACCAAGACAACTAACCTGTGATCTCTATATATATATATATATATATATATATCCTCCAGACCAAGACAACTAACCTGTGATCTCTATATATATATATATATCCTCTAGACCAAGACAACTAACCTGTGATCTCTATATATATATATCCTCCAGACCAAGACAACAAACCTGTGATCTCTCTCTCTATATATATATATATATATATATATATATATATATATATATCCTTCAGACCAAGACAACTAACCTGTGATCTCTATATATATATATCCTCCAGACCAAGACAACTAACCTGTGATCTCTATATATATATATATATATATAGACCAAGACAACTAACCTATATATATATATATATCCTCCAGACCAAGACAACTAACCTGTGATCTCTATATATATATCCTCTAGACCAAGACAACTAACCTGTGATCTCTCTCTCTATATATATATATATATATATATATATATCCTCCAGACCAAGACAACTAACCTGTGATCTCTCTCTCTATATATATATATATATATATATATATCCTTCAGACCAAGACAACTAACCTGTGATCTCTATATATATATATATATCCTCCAGACCAAGACAACTAACCTGTGATCTCTATATATATATATATATATATCCTCCAGACCAAGACAACTAACCTGTGATCTATATATATATATATATATATATATATATATATATATATATATATATCCTCCAGACCAAGACAACTAACCTGTGATCTCTATATATATATATATATCCTCTAGACCAAGACAACTAACCTGTGATCTCTATATATATATATATATCCTCCAGACCAAGACAACTAACCTGTGATCTATATATATATATATATATCCTCTAGACCAAGACAAATAACCTGTGATCTCTATATATATCCTCTCGACCAAGACAACTAAGGGTCCTTCTGTAGCTCAGTTGGTAGAGCATGGCACTTGTAATACCAGGGTAGTGGGTTCGATCCCCGGGACCACCCATACGTAGAATGTATGCACACATGACTGTAAGTCGCTCTAGATAAAAGACAACTGCTAAATGGCATATATTATATATATATATTATTATATATTATTATATTATATATATTAACCTGTGATCTCTCTCTATATATATCCTCCAGACCAAGACAACTAACCTGTGATCTCTCTCTCTCTATATATATATATATATATATATATATATATATATATATATATATATATATATCCTCTAGACCACATATGTCAGAGTCAAGGCCCGCGGGCCACATCCGGCCCGCGAGAAGGTTTTTTACGGCCCCTGGGATGATCTTGATTTATTATTAGAACCGGCCCGCAGACCGCAGCAAGCCGGCAGCCCGCAGATCTTTTACACGCACCAATACTACATTTCCCACAATGCAACGGTGACGCACCGAGCAGTAGGCTGCTTCATTTCAATATTTATTGGCACAGCAGTTGTCAGCATCACAGTAAAATTAACTTTCAGATACCCATCAAAAATGGCAAAACGGAAGGTGGACACTGAGAACCGGGGTTTCAAACAAGGTGGGAGTCGGAGTATTTGTTCACGGAGGTAGCTGGAAAACCTGTGTGTCTTCTGTGTGGAGAAAGTGTGGCGGTACTGAAAGAGTATAATCTGAGACGACATTATGAAACGAAACACGCGGACAAAAACAAGAATATGGACATGGAACAAAGGCTACAAAAGGCAGAGGAATTAAAACGAGGCCTCAAATCTCGACAGGCTCTGTTCAAAAAGCCAAATCACAAGGCCAGGCTGCTGTCAAGGCCAGTTTTATTTTGGCAGAAGAGATCGCTAAATCAGCCCGGCCATTTACGGAGGGGGATTTCATCAAAAACTGCATGATTAAAGTTTGTGACGAAGTTTGCCCAGAAAAAAGGCAACTCTTTTTAAATGTGAGTCTGAGCAGAAACACCATTGCCGAGAGAGTAGACCAGTTGTCCATCAATCTAAAAGAGCAGCTTGTGAAAAAGGGAAAAGATTTCATTGCATATTCCTTGGCTGTGGATGAGAGCACCGACATTTCTGACATTGCCCAGTTGTCAATTTTCATCCGCGGAGTGGACTCCAGCCTAAGCGTGACAGAGGAGTTTTTGGCTTTACGTCCTATGCATGGCACAACTACGGGGCATGATTTGTATGAAGAGGTGTCAAGATGTGTAAATGAGATGGAGCTGCCTTGGGAAAAACTTGTGGGTTTGACAACCGACGGAGCACCTGCGATGTGTGGACACAGGAGCGGACTGGTGGCAAAGATACGGGAAAAGATGCAAGAGGAAAACGCGACAGGTGAGCTGACAGCTTATCATTGTATCATACACCAGGAAGCGTTGTGCGGTAAAGCCTTGAAAATGGAGCATGTAATGAGCATCATCACGCGCACAGTTAACTTTATCAGAGCCAAAGGTTTGAATCACCGCCAGTTCAAGGCATTTCTGACGGAGTTAGAAACGGAGCATGGTGATTTGCCTTATCACACAGAGGTGCGATGGCTAAGCCAGGGAAAGGTGCTTCAAAGATGTTTCGAGCTTCGTGAGGAGATTTGTCTGTTCTTGGACAGCAAAGGGAAAGACACAACACAACTCCGAGACGAAATGTTTCTGTGTGAAATGGCTTTTCTGTGTGACATTACGAGTCATCTGAATGCAATGAACTTGCAGCTGCAGGGTCGGGATCGTGTCATCTCTGATATGTACAGTACAGTGAAGGCATTTAAAACCAAACTGACTCTTGTATTATTGGAAGTAACCCAGATTTGCTAAAATAGAAAATATAGCCACTTTCCCAGTTCTGCCAGACCATGAAAGAAATTTGCTCTTTACCAGTGAAAATTCCCGATTACTGACAGTTGGCTGATAAAATAGGTATGCTTGATCTGACATTTGTTAGGTTTTCAGTATTTGCTGACTTTGAAAAAAATTTTCAAAACATTCAGGTTGGAACTGCTCTGCTAACCCATTTGACTGTTGACACCCCTGTGAAAGCTCAACCATCCAAACCTCCAAATGGAGTTGATTGACCTCCAATGCAATGATGCACTGAGGGCAAAATATGCGGCAGTGGGTGCTGCGGAGTTCGCCCGTTTCCTCCCAAGACACAATGCCCCAGCTGCCATCCAGACTGACAACAAACGTTGTCTATGTTTGGCAGCACATACCTCTGACCAAGAACAACTGTTTTCTTTGATGAACTTGAACAAAACATCACACAGAATATCGATTACTGCTGAACACAACTCCACCAATCTCTGAGGATTTCCTCCAGACTCAAGACAACTAACCTGTGATCTATGAACATTGATGAACTTGTGGAAAAGATGGGACACCATCTCAATATATCACCCTCAACCTCAAACAACCTGTGAACATTACTGTGCAATCTCTCTACATATTTAGAGTTTTTACTCAGTTCAAGTTTAAAAGTTAAAGTTTAATATTTGTTTTCACTGCATGTTACTTCTCCAGACCAAACAAAGTGTTGTTTTTATTAATAGATTTTTCCTTTATTTTAAGACAACTATTTCAATCTCATTATATTTTAAAACCATATTTCAGTTGAGTGGATGATAGAAAATTGCTATTATTGTTTTTTTATTATTTATTATTATATTTAGCCCACTTTTGCTAAAATAGAAAATAACCTACTGATGGTCTATATGAATATCCTTCAGACCAAGACAACTTTCTTTCATTTAATGTTCATGTTACCTGGGGATTTTTATATAAAGACCAAGAAATTTGTCTTTTGTGTCTGTTGAAAATTAAAGATTATCTCCAGACCAAGACAATAACCTTTATTTATCTGATCATATTGGAATATATTTGTTAGACCAGTAGGTTCAATTAGGTTCACCTCCAGACTATATCGTCATTTAAAAAATATCCTCCAGACCAAGACAACTAACCTCGTGATTGTAGCTAAATTTATCCTCCAGACCAAGACAACTAACCTGTGATCTCTCTATTATTTGGCCCTCCGTCCATTTGACTTTGACACCCCTGCTCTAGACCAAGACAACTAACCTGTGATCTCTATATATATATATATCCTTCAGACCAAGACAACTAACCTGTGGCAGTACCTGAGGAGGAGCGGCCTGTCGGTGCGTCAGGAGCTCTTCCTACCCAGGCTAGTCTTCCTCGCCCCAGACTGCCAGCTGGATGAAGAGTTGAGGAAGAGGAGGGAGCTGGTCTCCCACAGTCAAATAGATGAGTTCCTCCGCTCCTTCAGAGAGGGCTATGTAGCCTGGATATCAGACGCCCTGACTCCTGCCTGGCTGTCTGGTGAGTGGAGGAGGCGTTGTGGGTTTTTGGGTCACAAATACTTATTCTTTTCTATTTTTTTGTAAATAAAAATGGATGTGTTGGATAAGAAAATACTTTAAACTGTCATATTTCCCCAAAATATAGTGAAATAAGGGAGATTTTCAATATTTCTAAGCTAATCAATATTTACTACTGTTAGCCTAGTTTGCCATTCATTGCTTGCTGTACTGCTGAAGGTAGACAGAGATGCACATTTGCATGCGTTTTAAGCGTTTTGTAAATCCTGTGTTTTTTTTTGTTGGTTTCCTCCATGTCCTGCAGGTCACCTGTCGTACCGTCAGATAGGGGAGCTGAAACAAGTGGTGAGGAAAATGGGGACCTGGGACCTGGTCAGACTACAGGGAGGAGAGCAGCTCAAGGTGGCTTTTACAACTTAATGGATATTAATATCTGCCATTTTGCAGACTGTTTTATCCTACACCACAATGTGTGTGTGTGTGTGTGTGTGTGTGTGTGTGTGTGTGTGTGTGTGTGTGTGTGTGTGTGTGTGTGTGTGTGTGTGTGTGTGTGTGTGTGCATTATAAATATGGGTGGCCCCGGGAATCGAACCCACATTCCGCGAGGTACCTGTGCTGTGCTCTACCAACTGAGTCACTCAGGACTCCCATAGCCTTGTATTTCTACATTTTATGATTAATAATAAATATTAAAAATAATAATAAAGTAGGCTTCTTTCTAGTGCTGTACTGAAACCAAAAGACACTTTTTGTTTTACTGTGAAGTGTGTCATTAATTTTTTAATTAAAGTTTGTCTGTACTTGGTTTGAAGGGAGACTTCCGGAGCTGTCCTTACATCGCTCTGAACCGCCAGGAGACTGACACCATGGAGTTCTTTAAGATCAAAACCCTGTCTGCTAATTCGCTGTGGGCTCTGCTGGGACACGCCCCTCAGGTTAGTGCACCCCGCCCCGCTGCCGTTGTCGTGACAACCAGTATTGAGCTGTGATTGGTTGATGCTGTTGTGATTCTGCTCACTGACTGAAAGACTCAACACAAGGGCTTAGAAAGAAGAGTGGCTTGCCTCTACAACTCCTTGGCCAGACTAGGATCTGAAAATGGGGACAGAGAAGAGTGAAAAGCGTTAGGGATTGGGGTTTTAGGGTTCCCGAGTGACTCAGTGGTCTAAGGCATCGCATCTCAGCGCTAGAGGCTTCACCACAGACCCTAGTTCGATCCCGGGTTGTATCACAACCGGCCATGATCGGGAATCCCATAGGGCGGCGCACAATTGGCTCAGCGTCGTCCGTGTATTTCCGGCTGCTCCAGTTGGCCTTTGTCCAAACCTGATTGCCACTCTGACCGAGTGCTCAGGAACCCTTACTGCTGTACTGCGATGGAACAGGAATTCAAATAGATTTAAAATATGGAATTCAATTAGGCTCTACACCCCCAGTTAGGCTCTACACCCCCAGTTAGGCTCTACACCCCCAGTTAGGCTCTACACCCCCTTGTAAAGAGGATTAATGTATCCCAGTTAGGCTCTACACCCCCAGTTAGGCACTTACATTAACCCGCTTTACAAGGGGGTAGGCTCTACACCCCTTCACAAGTTGGGGGTGTAGAGCCTAACTGGGATACATTAACCCACTTCAGGGGTGTACAGCCCCGGGGTGTAGGCCTAACTGGGATACATTAACCCACTTCACAAGTAAAGGGTGTAGAGCCTAACTGTAGAGCCTAACTGGGATACAGTAATCTCCTTTACAAGGGGCTCCTAACTGGGGGCGTAGAGCCTAGTTAGGCCTAACTGGGATACAGCCCTTTACAGTTAGGCTCTACACCACCTTTTAAAGGGGAGATTACTGTATCCCAGTTAGGCTCTACACCCCAGTTAGGCTCTACACCCCTTGTAAAGAGGATTAATGTATCCCAGTTAGGCTCTACACCCCCAGTTAGGTCTACACCCCCTTGTAAAGGATTACTGTATCCCAGTTAGGCTCTACACCCCCAGTTAGGCTCTACGTCCCCAGTTAGGCCCACCCCCTTGTGAAGTGGGTTAATGTATCCCAGTTAGGCTCTACACCCCCAGTTAGGCTCTACACCCCCTTGTGAAGTGGGTTAATGTATCCCAGTTAGGCTCTACACCCCCAGTTAGGCTCTACACCCCAGTTAGGCTCTACACCCCCTTGTGAAGTGGGTTAATGTATCCCAGTTAGGCTCTACACCCCCGGTTAGGCTCTACACCCACAATGTGCTTAATATTAGGGAAGTTGAGAAATAAATATAGTATGTCTAGCTGATGGGATCCTCCTCTTTTTAATAGAGGCCATCACTCTGTTTTCTCACGCAACCTATGAAATGCTGAGCTCATGGGCTCTCATGAAGTGTTTTGATTATGTTTTACACAACATTTGCATTGATGTCAGTGATTATAGGGACAATAGAGTGCTGAGTATCAGGCAGTTAGCCAGTTTGGTAGGTTACTAATGACCATCAGCAGCATCAGAGCTTGGAGAAGCCTAATTACCGTGACTAAATGGTCACGTGAAATTTGACTGCCTTCATGACTCGTGACCGCCGGTAATACGGTCACCGCAACAGTCCTAGTCAAGGGTACACATTGATCCGAGGTCCCACCATACTGGGTCCAGTGACACAACATTGATCATAGGTCCCACCATTCTGGGGAAGGCCAGTGACTTCAACAGATTGATCCTAGAGCCACTGCCACCATACTGGGGAAGGCCCTACCAGCCCTTCCACTATCAGTCATCAGTCTCCAGCAGACCCATCTCTAGAGCCACTGACCCAGACCCACCCTAGCCCAGAGCCCCGCCCTAGCCAGCCCTTCCACTCGAGCCAGTCCCAGGACCCGAGCTCCAGAGCCCAGGACCCGAGCCCAGGCCCAGGACCCGAGCCCAGAGCCCAGGACCCGAGCCCAGAGCCCAGGACCCTAGCCCAGAGCCCAGGACCCTAGCCCAGAGCCCAGGACCCGAGCCCAGGACCCGAGCCCAGAGCCCAGGACCCTACCCCAGGACCCTAGCCCTGCCCAGGGGACTCGCTGTGTTACAACATATTATATTATTAAATGGAGGCTGAATGGCCCTCCATCATAAGGCAAACCACCTTACACACACACACACACACCATCTATATCTCACAAAGAAACATGCCAGTCTTCTGATAGATATCCATGACTGTATGCCGGGAGGAAGGCCTCCTGCCCTGTGTTACGCCTGTCTTGCTTACTGGGCATTGTGAGGCATCCGGGACCTTTCTCTGCTCCACTCAGAGACTGGGTGACGAGGCACCTTGTTCCTGTCATAATATACAGCGCTCAGGGGTGGATCTGGTCCATGATGTTTCTCACAGCTGGTCTTGTTACAGAGACACTTAGGACATTTCCTCTCATGTAAGAAATTCAGTATTTCGAACATTTTCAGTGATTATTTATTTATATACAGCAAATCAAATCAAATGTATTTATATAGCCCTTCGTACATCAGCTGATATCTCAAAGTGCTGTACAGAAACCCAGCCTAAAACCCAAAACAGCAAGCAATGCAGGTGTAGAAGCACGGTGGCTAGGAAAAACTCCCTAGACAGGCCAAAACCTAGGAAGAAACCTAGAGGAACCAGACTATGAGGGGTGGCCAGTCCTCTTCTGTCTGTGCTGGGTAGAGAGGAACCAGGCTATGTGGGGTGGCCAGTCCTCTTCTGGCTGTGCTGGGTAGAGAGGAACCAGGCTATGAGGGGTGGCCAGTCCTCTTCTGTCTGTGCTGGGTAGAGAGGAACCAGGCTATGAGGGGTGGCCAGTCCTCTTCTGGCTGTGCTGGGTAGAGAGGAACCAGGCTATGTGGGGTGGCCAGTCCTCTTCTGGCTGTGCAGGGTGGAGATTATAACAGAACATGGCCAAGATGTTCAAATGTTCATAAATGACCAGCATGGTCGAACAGCACCAGTCAAAAGTTTGGACACACCTACTCATTCAAGGGTTTTTCTTTATTTTTTACTATTTTCTACATTGTAGAATAATAGTGAAGACTCATTTTTTTCAGGCACATGATTGAATCTCTTCAAATATAATATTAACAAGGTGGAGCGTTGGGCTACACATGATAATATATTATATAAATGACTAGATTTTCCATTTGGGAACCTCCCATGCTACCAATTTTAATTATACAGTCAGTATTATACAGTCAGTATCTTCATTTGTCAACAGGTTTGGACCCAAAACTCAGACACGGTTGTCGGACCCTCTAAGGCTGGCAGGTCTTTGATTTGTTACCAGTACTGTAACTACATAGCCATGGGCTCCGATACGACGTCACCTGCCACCTAATTACGCTGCTGTTTGGGTAGAAGGAATAGACGGCACCAGGTTTGTTTATTAGATCAGACCGTAGCAAAACATTTTAAAGACTCCTACGTACAAAGGAAAACTAAAATACCAAGGAGGATAATGCCTCGGTTTTCTTTACTTGACAACATTACCACAGTCGGTAAGGGACTCTGTGTATTTTCTATGGGTTCTGGTGAGGACATTGGAGAAGGCAAGGAACCATCAGACTCCAGTATGATTGAGTGCAGCGGGCTGTAATGGACTAAATGATGGTTTATATTCATAGCCCTCTGTTCTCGGGTCGTGTGTGTCCTCTCACTCAGTTGTACTGGTCGGGGCTAGTGTAACAGTATAACTTTAGACCGTCCCCTCGCCCCATACCCGGGCGCGAACCAGGGGCCCTCTGCACACATCAACAACAGTCACCCACGAAGCATCGTTACCCATCGCTCCACAGAAGCCGCTGCCCTTGTAGAGCAAAGGGGAACAACCACTTCAAGGTCTCAGGGCAAGTGACGTCACCGATTTTGAAACCCTATTTAGCGCGCACCGCGAACTAAGCTAGCCGTTTCACATCCGTTACAAGAGTTTTTGAAGGCAGTGCTTCTTGTCTTCACCTCTAGTTAAAAGTGCGATGGTGCATCTCTGCTTCCAGCTCCTAAGCAACTTTGCAGTTTTTTTGTGTTTTATTTCTACAAGCATTTCGCTACACCTGCAATAGCAAAAAAAGATGTATGTAACCAATAGCATTTGATTATGGCACATCTAGGTCTGCAATTAGTCATTTAGCAGACTCTCCAATTCAGAGCCACACAGCCACACACTGTAGTTAGCTAGGTGGGACGAGTTAGCCGCCGCGTCACTGTAGTTAGCTAGGTGGGACGACGACCGTTAGCTAGGTGGGACGTCACTGTAGTTAGCTGGGAGGTGGGGTGGGACGACCGCGGTGGGACGACCGCGCGTCACTGTAGTTAGCTAGGTGGGACGACTGTAGTTAGCTAGGTGGGACGTCACTGTTAGCTAGTTGTAGCTAGCTAGGTGGGACGACCGCGCGTCACTGTAGTTAGCCTTCACTGCTGGGACTCAGAGTTAGCTAGGTGGGACGACCGCGCGTCACTGTTCTTCCTTGCTCTAGAGTAGTTCTTCGTACATTGCCTGCCTACTCCTCCTTGTCCTTCTATTGGCCAGGTCCTACTGTGTTCTCCCATCATGAGCATCCCAAGGGGAGACTTTGGCTCAGGGAGCTCCAGACAGAGATTCGGTAGGATCAGTGACGTAGCGGTAGGTTCGGTGGTCAGGGTCTCTGGCGGTAGGTTCGGTGGTTAGGGTCGGTGGTCAGGGTCGGTGGCGGTAGGTTCGGTGGTCAGGGTCGGTGGCGGTAGGTTCGGTGGTCAGGGTCGGTGGCGGTAGGTTCGGTGGTCAGGGTCGGTGGCGGTAGGTTCGGTGGTCAGGGTCGGTGGCGGTAGGTTTGTCATCTCACTGGGGTCGTTACCTCAGGTCCTGGAGATTACAGCTGTCCTGTGGCCGTTACCTCAGGTCCTGGAGATTACAGCTGTCCTGTGGCCGTTACCTCACTGGGGCCGTTATCTCACTGGGGCCGTTATCTCAGGTCCTGGAGATTACAGCTGTCCTGTGGCCGTTACCTCACTGGGGCCGTTACCTCACTGGGGCCGTTACCTCACTGGGGCCGTTACCTCACTGGGGCCGTTACCTCACTGGGGCCGTTACCTCACTGGGGCCGTTATCTCACTGGGGCCGTTATCTCAGGTCCTGGAGATTACAGCTGTCCTGTGGCCGTTACCTCAGGTCCTGGAGATTACAGCTGTCCTGTGGCCGTTACCTCACTGGGGCCGTTACCTCACTGGGGCCGTTACCTCAGGTTGTCTTCTGTATTAAGTTTGATAGCAGCCCAATTTGTTTTGCACTTTCCTCATTTGGAAAAGTTTTCTGAAGAATGTGTTTGGTCCAGTAATAAAACACAAAGCATTTTTTATTTTTTTCAACAGATGAAAACTGTGGTGAAAATTACCATCGGTTTCAGATTTATTTTCTTCCCATAATTGGAAAAAAGCTCTTCAAAGAAGAGCCAGTGATTTTTGAAATAATTATCTCCAGTGTGTATAGAAACCCCTCGCAGAGTGTGTAGGAGTCCTCTGAGCTTGTGCAATTACACAAAGACAAGTGCTGCAGAGTCCCAGGTGTCTGTTCTTCGCTATAGCAGTGTAGCACAGCGGCACAGTACCCACTCACAGAGCACCAGACCGGCGATGAACGCTACCCTTTTTTTATGTAACGGTGGCTAATTAAACTCTGTCGTTCTATTATCTCTGTCGTTCTATTATCTCTGCTGAGCGCCGAGCCACGGTGAAGAGTAAGGTCGGAGAGATCCCGTGTCCGTCTGTATTGAAGATAACTCAATAGGCCCGGTGGATGTTATTCATCTGTCTACTGTGTATTCAGTCCATCCAGGCCCCCTTCTCCTCCTTGTAGGACGATGCCATCATTCTCAAGCCCTCTTTTTGTTCATTGGGTGAAACATTAACATGTAGAAATCCATGTTTTAGATCTAACACAATAATATATTATTATTATATTATTATATTATTATTATTATTATATTATTGTTAGAAGAGGAGGACGTCTGCAGTTGTAGTCAGAATTTACTATTAATATATTTGAATACGTTTTTTTTTTTTTAAATGCTGTCAATTCTGTTTTTTAACCTTTTTATTTAACTAGGCAAGTCTGTTAAGAACAAATTCTTATTTACAATGACGGCCTATCGGGGAACGGTGGGTTAACTGCCTTGTTCAGGTGCAGAAACCACTAGGCTACCTCCTACCCACTGTCCAGGGGCCCCAGGTCTATCATATCCTACCCACTGTCCAGGGGCCACAGGTCTATCATATTCTACCCACTGTCCAGGGGCCACAGGTCTGTATCATATCCTACCCACTGTCCAGGGGCCACAGGTCTGTATCATATCCTACCCACTGTCCAGGGGCCACAGGTCTGTATCATATTCTACCCACTGTCCAGGGGCCCCAGGTCTATCATATCCTACCCACTGTCCAGGGGCCACAGGTCTGTATCTTATCCTACCCACTGTCCAGGGGCCACAGGTCTATCATATCTAACCACTGTCCAGGGGCCACAGGTCTGTATCATATCTAACCACTGTCCAGGGGCCACAGGTCTGTATTATATCCTACCCACTGTCCAGGGGCCACAGGTCTGTGTCATATAACCACTAGGTATCACATCCTACCCACTGTCCAGGGGCCACAGGTCTATCACATCTAACCACTGTCCAGGGGCCACAGGTCTGTATCATCCTAACCACTGTCCAGGGGCCACAGGTCTGTATCATCCTACCCACTGTCCAGGGGCCACAGGTCTGTGTCATATAACCACTAGGTCACATCCTACCAACTGTCCAGGGGCCACAGGTCTGTGTCATCCACTAGGTATCACATCCTACCCACTGTCCAGGGGCCACAGGTCTGTCACATCCTACCCACTGTCCAGGGGCCACAGGTCTGTATCATATCCTACCCACTGTCCAGGGGCCACAGGTCTGTGTCATATAACCACTAGGTATCACATCCTACCACTGTCCAGGGGCCACAGGTCTGTGTCATATAACCACTAGGTATCACATCCTAACTGTCCAGGGGCCAGGTCTATCACATCCTACCCACTGTCCAGGGGCCACAGGTCTGTGTCATATAACCACTATATCACTCCTACCCACTGTCCAGGGGCCACAGGTCTATCACATCCTACCCACTGTCCAGGGGCCACAGGTCTGTATCATATCCTACCCACTGTCCAGGGGCCCCAGGTCTGTATTATATCCTACCCACTGTCCTGTGGCCACAGGTCTGTATCCATATATCCTACCCACTGTCCTGGGGTCACAGGCCTGTATTATATCCTATCCACTGTCCAGGGGCCACAGTCACTAAAGCACTCGGTGTATTGTAACGTTCTGTTATTGCTCTGAGTTGATGATGTCATCCCCGCAGTTGATTTCTCCATTGTCTGTCTATGCGATCTAGTAGTGCTAGGTTACGACTGGCTCCCAAAATGCCACCCTAATACCTAATGGGTCCTGGTCAGAAGTAGTGCACTGAATAGGGTGCGGTGTGGGACACACGGCCTAGATTCTAATTCAGAACCCTGTTCCCATCTGTTATGTTGAATCCCCACATAAACCAGTTAACAGACACTTTGGCCCATTTCTTTTTTGTGTGTGTCTGTTGTCTCGATAAGCAGCCGTTAATAATGCTCAGCATCAATATGCTCTTTTTAAACCCCATTTTGCTTTAGTTAATGGAGTCACGGAGAGGCGGTCAGTGAATGCTCTGGGGGTTAATGACATTAAGACATGTTTGTAAAGGGCTAAATTAAATCACTCGTAGATTGTAGCTCCGTCAAGTCATGCCAGACAACCAGACAACCCCATTGAAGAAAGAGAACGGGGGAGAGCGAGAGAGAGGGGGAGATTCCTACTCTAACCTCCTCGCAGCAAATGCACTTATGTTGTAGGGACATAAAGTAAGTGGGTCTGGGACGTGAATGGAGCTAAATGGTTATTGGTGCTAGCTGGGTCTCTACTGGCTTCCGGCTGGTCCTGTTGTCCCTGTTGCTTCATCGGTTTACGCTGCTGCTGCTACCCTATACATATCCATCACTACAGTATCCCTGTCCCCTTCCCCCTATACATATCCATCACTACAGTATCCCTGTCCCCTTCCCCCTATACATATCCATCACTACAGTATCCCTGTCTCCTCATACATATCCATCACTACAGTATCCCTGTCCCCTTCCCCCTATACATATCCATCACTACAGTATCCCTGTCCCCTTCCCCCTATACATATCTACCTCCATCACTACAGTATCCCTGTCCCCTTCCCCCTATACATATCCATCACTACAGTATCCCTGTCTCCTTACCCCTATACATATCCATCACTACAGTATCCCTGTCCCCTTCCCCCTATACATATCCATCACTACAGTATCCCTGTCTCCTTCCCCCTATACATATCTACCTCCATCACTACAGTATCCCTGTCCCCTTCCCCCTATACATATCTACCTCCATCACTACAGTATCCCTGTCCCCTTCCCCCTATACATATCTACCTCCATCACTACAGTATCCCTGTCTCCTTCCCCCTATACATATCCATCACTACAGTATCCCTGTCTCCTTCCCCCTATACATATCCATCACTCCAGTATCCCTGTCCCCTTCCCCCTATACATATCCATCACTACAGTATCCCTGTCTCCTTCCCCCTATACATATCCATCACTACAGTATCCCTGTCTCCTTCTCCCTATACATATCTACCTCCATCACTACAGTATCCCTGTCCCCTTCCCCCTATACATATCCATCACTACAGTATCCCTGTCCCCTTCCCCCTATACATATCTACCTCCATCACTACAGTATCCCTGTCCCCTTCCCCCTATACATATCTACCTCCATCACTCCAGTATCCCTGTCTCCTTCCCCCTATACATATCTACCTCCATCACTACAGTATCCCTGTCCCCTTCCCCCTATACATATCTACCTCCATCACTACAGTATCCCTGTCCCCTTCCCCCTATACATATCCATCACTACAGTATCCCTGTCCCCTTCCCCCTATACATATCTACCTCCATCACTCCAGTATCCCTGTCCTCTTCCCCCTATACATATCTACCTCCATCACTACAGTATCCCTGTCCCCTTCCCCCTATACATATCTACCTCCATCACTACAGTATCCCTGTCCCCTTCCCCCTATACATATCCATCACTACAGTATCCCTGTCTCCTTCCCCCTATACATATCTACCTCCATCACTCCAGTATCCCTGTCCCCTTCCCCCTATACATATCTACCTCCATCACTACAGTATCCCTGTCCCCTTCCCCCTATACATATCTACCTCCATCACTACAGTATCCCTGTCTCCTTCCCCCTATACATATCTACCTCCATCACTACAGTATCCCTGTCCCCTTCCATTTACATTTACATTTAAGTCATTTAGCAGACGCTCTTATCCAGAGCGACATACATATCTACCTCCATCACTCCAGTATCCCTGTCTCCTTCCCCCTATACATATCCATCACTACAGTATCCCTGTCCCCTTCCCCCTATACATATCCATCACTCCAGTATCCCTGTCCCCTTCCCCCTATACATATCCATCACTACAGTATCCCTGTCCCCTTCCCCTATACATATCTACCTCCATCACTCCAGTATCCCTGTACCCTTCCCCCTATACATATCTACCTCCATCACTCCAGTATCCCTGTCTCCTTCCCCCTATACATATCCATCACTACAGTATCCCTGTCCCCTTCCCCCTATACATATCCATCACTCCAGTATCCCTGTCCCCTTCCCCCTATACATATCCATCACTACAGTATCCCTGTCCCCTTCCCCCTATACATATCTACCTCCATCACTACAGTATCCCTGTCCCCTTCCCCCTATACATATCTACCTCCATCACTCCAGTATCCCTGTCTCCTTCCCCTATACATATCCATCACTCCAGTATCCCTGTCCCCTTCCCCCTATACATATCTACCTCCATCACTACAGTATCCCTGTCCCCTTCCCCCTATACATATCTACCTCCATCACTCCAGTATCCCTGTCCCCTTCCCCCTATACATATCTACCTCCATCACTACAGTATCCCTGTCCCCTTCCCCCTATACATATCCATCACTACAGTATCCCTGTCTCCTTCCCCCTATACATATCCATCACTACAGTATCCCTGTCCCCTTCCCCCTATACATATCTACCTCCATCACTCCAGTATCCCTGTACCCTTCCCCCTATACATATCCATCACTCCAGTATCCCTGTCCCCTTCCCCCTATACATATCTACCTCCATCACTACAGTATCCCTGTCCCCTTCCCCCTATACATATCTACCTCCATCACTCCAGTATCCCTGTCTCCTTCCCCCTATACATATCCATCACTCCAGTATCCCTGTCCCCTTCCCCCTATACATATCTACCTCCATCACTACAGTATCCCTGTCCCCTTCCCCCTATACATATCTACCTCCATCACTCAGTATCCCTGTCCCCTTCCCCCTATACATATCTACCTCCATCACTACAGTATCCCTGTCCCCTTCCCCTGTCCCCTTCCCCCTATACATATCCATCACTACAGTATCCCTGTCTCCTTCCCCCTATACATATCCATCACTACAGTATCCCTGTCCCCTTCCCCCTATACATATCTACCTCCATCACTCCAGTATCCCTGTACCCTTCCCCCTATACATATCCATCACTCCAGTATCCCTGTCCCCTTCCCCCTATACATATCTACCTCCATCACTCCAGTATCCCTGTACCCTTCCCCCTATACATATCTACCTCCATCACTACAGTATCCCTGTCTCCTTCCCCCTATACATATCCATCACTACAGTATCCCGGTCTCCTTACCCCTATACATATCTACCTCCATCACTCCAGTATCCCTGTCTCCTTCCCCCTATACATATCCATCACTACAGTATCCCTGTCCCCTTCCCCCTATACATATCCATCACTCCAGTATCCCGGTCTCCTTCCCCCTATACATATCTACCTCCATCACTCCAGTATCCCTGTCTCCTTCCCCCTATACATATCTACCTCCATCACTCCAGTATCCCTGTCACCTTCCCCCTATACATATCCATCACTACAGTATCCCTGTCCCCTTCCCCCTATACATATCTACCTCCATCACTACAGTATCCCTGTCTCCTTACCCCTATACATATCTACCTCCATCACTCCAGTATCCCTGTCACCTTCCCCCTATACATATCTACCTCCATCACTCCAGTATCCCTGTCACCTTCCCCCTATACATATCCATCACTCCAGTATCCCTGTCCCCTTTCCCCTATACATATCTACCTCCATCACTCCAGTATCCCTGTCTCCTTCCCCCTATACATATCTACCTCCATCACTCCAGTATCCCTGTCACCTTCCCCCTATACATATCCATCACTCCAGTATCCCTGTCCCCTTACCCCTATACATATCTACCTCCATCACTCCAGTATCCCTGTCCCCTTACCCCTATACATATCTACCTCCATCACTCCAGTATCCCTGTCCCCTTTCCCCTATACATATCTACCTCCATCACTCCAGTATCCCTGTCTCCTTCCCCCTATACATATCTACCTCCATCACTCCAGTATCCCTGTCACCTTCCCCCTATACATATCCATCACTCCAGTATCCCTGTCCCCTTACCCCTATACATATCTACCTCCATCACTCCAGTATCCCTGTCCCCTTTCCCCTATACATATCTACCTCCATCACTCCAGTATCCCTGTCTCCTTCCCCCTATACATATCTACCTCCATCACTCCAGTATCCCTGTCACCTTCCCCCTATACATATCCATCACTCCAGTATCCCTGTCCCCTTTCCCCTATACATATCTACCTCCATCACTCCAGTATCCCTGTCTCCTTCCCCCTATACATATCTACCTCCATCACTCCAGTATCCCTGTCACCTTCCCCCTATACATATCCATCACTCCAGTATCCCTGTCCCCTTACCCCTATACATATCTACCTCCATCACTCCAGTATCCCTGTCACCTTCCCCCTATACATATCCATCACTCCAGTATCCCTGTCCCCTTCCCCCTATACATATCTACCTCCATCACTCCAGTATCCCTGTCTCCTTCCCCCTATACATATCTACCTCCATCACTCCAGTATCCCTGTCCCCTTCCCCCTATACATATCTACCTCCATCACTACAGTATCCCTGTCCCCTTCCCCCTATACATAACTACCTCCATCACTACAGTATCCCTGTCCCCTTCCCCCTATACATATCCATCACTACAGTATCCCTGTCCCCTTCCCCCTATACATATCCATCACTCCAGTATCCCTGTCCCCTTCCCCCTATACATATCTACCTCCATCACTCCAGTATCCCTGTACCCTTCCCCCTATACATATCCATCACTACAGTATCCCTGTCCCCTTTCCCCTATACATATCCATCACTCCAGTATCCCTGTCCCCTTCCCCCTATACATATCTACCTCCATCACTACAGTATCCCTGTCTCCTTCCCCCTATACATATCTACCTCCATCACTACAGTATCCCTGTCTCCTTACCCCTATACATATCCATCACTACAGTATCCCTGTCCCCTTCCCCCTATACATATCTACCTCCATCACTCCAGTAACCCTGTCTCCTTCCCCCTATACATATCTACCTCAATCACTCCAGTAACCCTGTCTCCTTCCCCCTATACATATCTACCTCCATCGCTACAGTATCCCTGTACATTGTTAATATGGTACTGAACCTGTATATATATAGTAGTTGATAGAAACTGGGGTTCAGGCTGGAAGCCGGACGGTGCAGATAGAAACTGGGGTTCAGGCTGGGAGACGGACGGTGCAGATAGAAACTGGGGTTCAGGCTGGGAGACGGACGGTGCAGATAGAAACTGGGGTTCAGGCTGGGAGACGGACGGTGCAGATAGAAACTGGGGTTCAGGCTGGGAGACGGACGGTGCAGATAGAAGCTGGGGTTCAGGCTGGGAGACGGACGGTGCAGATAGAAACTGGGGTTCAGGCTGGGAGACGGACGGTGCAGATAGAAGCTGGGGTTCAGGCTGGGAGACGGACGGTGCAGATAGAAGCTGGGGTTCAGGCTGGGAGACGGACGGTGCAGATAGAAGCTGGGGTTCAGGCTGGGAGACGGACGGTGCAGATAGAAACTGGGGTTCAGGCTGGGAGACGGACGGTGCAGATAGAAGCTGGGGTTCAGGCTGGGAGACGGACGGTGCAGATAGAAGCTGGGGTTCAGGCTGGGAGACGGACGGTGCAGATAGAAACTGGGGTTCAGGCTGGGAGACGGACGGTGCAGATAGAAACTGGGGTTCAGGCTGGGAGACGGACGGTGCAGATAGAAACTGGGGTTCAGGCTGGGAGACGGACGGTGCAGATAGAAGCTGGGAGACGGACGGTGCAGATAGAAGCTGGGGTTCAGGCTGGGAGACGGACGGTGCAGATAGAAGCTGGGGTTCAGGCTGGGAGACGGACGGTGCAGATAGAAGCTGGGGTTCAGGCTGGGAGACGGACGGTGCAGATAGAAGCTGGGGTTCAGGCTGGGAGACGGACGGTGCAGATAGAAACTGGGGTTCAGGCTGGGAGACGGACGGTGCAGATATGAAAACCACACCACAAATGGAAGTACAAAGAAACGAAATGTGTTCAATCAGTTAAACAACATATTAATTATACACGATATACTCAGCATGTTTTATGTGAGAGTTACGCTACATGGAGATTACTGATTACCCTGATTACCCAGGCTACATGGAGGAGATTACTGATTACCCTGATTACCCAGGCTACATGGAGGAGATTACTGATTACCCTGATTACCCAGGCTTCATGGAGGAGATTACTGATTACCCTGATTACCCAGGCTACATGGAGGAGATTACTGATTACCCTGATTACCCAGGCTTCATGGAGGAGATTACTGATTACCCTGATTACCCAGGCTTCATGGAGGAGATTACTGATTACCCTGATTACCCAGGCTACATGGAGGAGATTACTGATTACCCTGATTACCCAGGCTTCATGGAGGAGATTACTGATTACCCTGATTACCCAGGCTTCATGGAGATTACTGATTACCCTGATTACCCAGGCTACATGGAGGAGATTACTGATTACCCTGATTACCCAGGCTACATGGAGGAGATTACTGATTACCCTGATTACCCAGGCTACATGGAGGAGATTACTGATTACCCTGATTACCCAGGCTACATGGAGGAGATTACTGATTACCCTGATTACCCAGGCTACATGGAGATTACTGATTACCCTGATTACCCAGGCTTCATGGAGATTACTGATTACCCTGATTACCCAGGCTTCATGGAGATTACTGATTACCCTGATTACCCAGGCTACATGGAGATTACTGATTACCCTGATTACCCAGGCTTCATGGAGATTACTGATTACCCTGATTACCCAGGCTACATGGAGATTACTGATTACCCTGATTACCCAGGCTACATGGAGGAGATTACTGATTACCCTGATTACCCAGGCTACATGGAGGAGATTACTGATTACCCTGATTACCCAGGCTTCATGGAGGAGATTACTGATTACCCTGATTACCCAGGCTACATGGAGGAGATTACTGATTACCCTGATTACCCAGGCTACATGGAGATTACTGATTACCCTGATTACCCAGGCTTCATGGAGATTACTGATTACCCTGATTACCCAGGCTACATGGAGGAGATTACTGATTACCCTGATTACCCAGGCTTCATGGAGATTACTGATTACCCTGATTACCCAGGCTTCATGGAGATTACTGATTACCCTGATTACCCAGGCTACATGGAGGAGATTACTGATTACCCTGATTACCCAGGCTTCATGGAGGAGATTACTGATTACCCTGATTACCCAGGCTTCATGGAGATTACTGATTACCCTGATTACCCAGGCTTCATGGAGATTACTGATTACCCTGATTACCCAGGCTACATGGAGATTACTGATTACCCTGATTACCCAGGCTACATGGAGGAGATTACTGATTACCCTGATTACCCAGGCTACATGGAGATTACTGATTACCCTGATTACCCAGGCTACATGGAGGAGATTACTGATTACCCTGATTACCCAGGCTACATGGAGGAGATTACTGATTACCCTGATTACCCAGGCTTCATGGAGATTACTGATTACCCTGATTACCCAGGCTACATGGAGATTACTGATTACCCTGATTACCCAGGCTACATGGAGGAGATTACTGATTACCCTGATTACCCAGGCTTCATGGAGGAGATTACTGATTACCCTGATTACCCAGGCTTCATGGAGATTACTGATTACCCTGATTACCCAGGCTTCATGGAGATTACTGATTACCCTGATTACCCAGGCTACATGGAGATTACTGATTACCCTGATTACCCAGGCTACATGGAGGAGATTACTGATTACCCTGATTACCCAGGCTACATGGAGATTACTGATTACCCTGATTACCCAGGCTACATGGAGGAGATTACTGATTACCCTGATTACCCAGGCTACATGGAGGAGATTACTGATTACCCTGATTACCCAGGCTACATGGAGGAGATTACTGATTACCCTGATTACCCAGGCTACATGGAGGAGATTACTGATTACCCTGATTACCCAGGCTACATGGAGGAGATTACTGATTACCCTGATTACCCAGGCTACATGGAGGAGATTACTGATTACCCTGATTACCCAGGCTACATGGAGGAGATTACTGATTACCCTGATTACCCAGGCTACATGGAGGAGATTACTGATTACCCTGATTACCCAGGCTTCATGGAGGAGATTACTGATTACCCTGATTACCCAGGCTTCATGGAGATTACTGATTACCCTGATTACCCAGGCTTCATGGAGGAGATTACTGATTACCCTGATTACCCAGGCTTCATGGAGATTACTGAGTAGTTTGGGTCATCAGGCTGATCCCCAGGCTTCATGGAGGAGATTACTGAGTAGTTTGGGTCATCAGGCTGATCCCCAGTCTTCATGGAGGAGATTACTGATTACCCTGATTACCCAGGCTTCATGGAGATTACTGAGTAGTTTGGGTCATCAGGCTTGACCCCCAGTCTTCATGGAGGAGATTACTGAGTAGTTTGGGTCATCAGGCTGATCCCCAGTCTTCATGGAGGAGATTACTGAGTAGTTTGGTTCATCAGGCTGATCCCCAGCCTTCATGGAGATTACTGAGTAGTTTGGGTCATCAGGCTGATCCCCAGCCTTCATGGAGATTACTGAGTAGTTTGGTTCGTCAGGCTGACCTCCAGTCTTCACTGAGGAGATTACTGAGTAGTTTGGGTCATCAGGCTGATCCCCAGTCTTCATGGAGGAGATTACTGAGTAGTTTGGGTCATCAGGCTGATCCCCAGTCTTCATGGAGGAGATTACTGAGTAGTTTGGGTCATCAGGCTGAGCTCCAGTCTTCACGGAGGAGATTACTGAGTAGTTTGGGTCATCAGGCTGATCCCCAGCCTTCATGGAGATTACTGAGTAGTTTGGGTCATCAGGCTGATCCCCAGCCTTCATGGAGATTACTGAGTAGTTTGGTTCGTCAGGCTGACCTCCAGTCTTCACTGAGGAGATTACTGAGTAGTTTGGGTCATCAGGCTGATCCCCAGTCTTCATGGAGGAGATTACTGAGTAGTTTGGGTCATCAGGCTGACCTCCAGCCTTCATGGAGATTACTGAGTAGTTTGGGTCATCATACTGATCCCCAGCCTTCATGGAGATTACTGACCTCCAGCCTTCATGGAGATTACTGAGTAGTTTGGGTCATCATGCTGATCCCCAGCCTTCATGGGTGATTACTGAGTAGTTTGGGTCATCAGGCTGACCTCCAGCCTTCATGGAGATTACTGAGTAGTTTGGGTCATCAGGCTTGACCCCCAGTCTTCATGGAGATTACTGAGTAGTTTGGGTCATCAGGCTGACCTCCAGCCTTCATGGAGATTACTGAGTAGTTTGGGTCATCAGGCTGAGCTCCAGTCTTCACGGAGGAGATTACTGAGTAGTTTGGGTCATCAGGCTGATCCCCAGCCTTCATGGAGATTACTGAGTAGTTTGGGTCATCATGCTGATCCCCAGCCTTCATGGAGATTACTGAGTAGTTTGGGTCATCAGGCTGATCCCCAGCCTTCATGGAGATTACTGAGTAGTTTGGTTCGTCAGGCTGACCTCCAGTCTTCACTGAGGAGATTACTGAGTAGTTTGGGTCATCAGGCTGACCTCCAGTCTTCACGGAGGAGATTACTGAGTAGTTTGGGTCATCAGGCTGACCCCCAGTCTTCATGGAGGAGATTACTGAGTAGTTTGGTTCATCAGGCTGATCCCCAGTCTTCATGGAGGAGATTACTGAGTAGTTTGGTTCATCAGGCTGATCCCCAGTCTTCATGGAGGAGATTACTGAGTAGTTTGGTTCATCAGGCTGATCCCCAGCCTTCATGGAGATTACTGAGTAGTTTGGTTCGTCAGGCTGACCTCCAGTCTTCACTGAGGATATTACTGAGTAGTTTGGGTCATCAGGCTGACCTCCAATCTTCATGGAGGAGATTACTGAGTAGTTTAGGTCATCAGGCTGATCCCCAGCCTTCATGGAGATTACTGAGTAGTTTGGGTCATCAGGCTTAATGGAGGAGATTACTGAGTAGTTTGGGTCATCAGGCTGACCTCCAGTTTTCATGGAGATTACTGAGTAGTTTGGGCCATCAGGCTGACCCCCAGTCTTCATGGAGGAGATTACTGATCCTTCCAGGATACCCGGGCCAGGTCGATTTAGAAAGGCCTGCTCGCAGAAGTGTTTTAGGGAGCGTTTGACAGTGATGAGGGGAGGTCGTTTGACTGTGGATCCGTAGCAAATACAGGCAATGAGGCAGTGATCGCTGAGATCCTGGTTGAAGACAGCGTATTTGGAGGGCCAGTTGGTCAGGATGACGTCTATGAGGGTGCCTTTGTTTACAGATTTAGGGTTGACCTGGTGGGTTCCTTGATGATTTGTGTGAGATTGAGGGCATCTAGCTTAGATTATAGGACTGCCGGGGTGTTAAGCATATCCCAGTTTAGGTCACCTACCAGAACAAACTCTGAAGCTAGATGGGGGGCGATCAATTCACAAATGGTGTCCAGGGCACAGCTGGGAGCTGAGGAGGGTCGGTAGCAGGCGGCAACAGTGAGAGACTTATTTCTGGAGAGTAATTTTTAAAATTAGTAGTTCGAACTGTTTGGGTATGGACCTGGAAAGTATGACATTACTTTGCAGGCAATCTCTGCAGTAGACTGCAACTCCTCCCCTTTGGCAGTTCTATCTTGATGAAAAATGTTATAGTTGGGTATGGACATCTCAACATTTTTGGTGGCCTTCCTGAGCCAGGATTCAGACACGGCAAGGACATCAGGGTTAGCAGAGTGTGCTAAAGCAGTGAGTAAAACAAACTTAGGGAGGAGGCTTCTGATGTTGACATGCATGAAACCAAGGCTTTTTCGATCACAGAAGTCAACAAATGAGGGTGCCTGGGGACACGCAGGGCCTGGGTTTACCTCCACATCACCCGCGGAACAGAGAAGGAGTAGTATGAGGGTGCAGCTAAAGGCTATCAAAACTGGTCGCCTAGAGCGTTGGGGACAAAGAATAAAAGGAGCAGATTTCTGGGCATGGTAGAATATATTCGGGGCATAATGCGCAGACAGGGGTATGGTGGGGTGCGGGTACAGCGGAGGTAAGCCCAGGCACTGGGTGATGATGAGAGAGGTTGTATCTCTGGACATGCTGGTTGTAATGGGTGAGGTCACTGCATGTGTGGGAGGTGGGACAAAGGAGGTATCAGGGGTATGAAGCCTGGTTGGAAACCTGTCTCTTTGGAAGCTGTTCTCTCCCTGGCAGCTCCACCTGATCTACTGGGGCCAGAGTGACCGGACTGCAGTACAACAGGGCTTTGATTCAATCTGATAGCGGGATAAAGGCCTTGGGTCATTTTCTGATTGAGCTGATATATGCAGCGTTTAGCGTGAATGATCTCCTCCACCAAGGCCTTTCTACGCCATAATGTCAATCTACCATCTGATTGAGTCCCGGACCAGTGATTTTGTTTCATCCTCCTTTTCTCTGCTTCCTGCCCCCCCCCCCAGACAGGAAGCGACAGCTTGTCAGTATAGCTAGAGGTCAGAGGTGTCTGTAGAGGTATAGACCCGAGGTCACAGTCTCCACTGACCCTTGAGAGAGAGGTTACAGACAGTCAGAGCCAGACTGACCACCATAACTTTAAAACAAACAATACTTTATTTATTTATTTATTTTTGAAAGATGTTTTTGTTTGTGAAATTTGATGGGAAGCTTTACATGTGGAGGACCACTGTTTTGTAAATTAAAAAAAATACAACAAGATTTCTCTCCTAAACGAACGGTGACTAACTCATCTCCTCTCTCCTCCCCTGTAGGTGACGGTGAAGATGTATAAACGCGGAGCTCCAGGCTGGC
The DNA here is from genome assembly GCF_021184085.1 of Oncorhynchus gorbuscha. Lineage (NCBI taxonomy): Eukaryota > Metazoa > Chordata > Actinopteri > Salmoniformes > Salmonidae > Oncorhynchus > Oncorhynchus gorbuscha. The sequence goes on from NW_025746976.1 coordinate 57,317, forward strand.
TGGGGAAGCCCCTGACGTCCACCAGCACCATCCCCCACAACACACAGGTCATCTTCCGGATCAACGGGAGGAAACGGACGCCAGGATCCCCGCCAACACCATCCAAAGCATCACACTCAGCATATGACTCTTTTTACCCTTGGTTACGGCCCAAATGTCGCCCTATATAGTACACTACTTTTAATGTCACCCTATATAGTACACTACTTTTAGTGTCAACCTATATAGTACACTACTTTTAGTGTCAACCTATATAGTACACTACTTTTAATGTCGCCCTATATAGTACACTACTTTTAGTGTCAACCTATATAGTACACTACTTTTAGTGTCACCCTATATAGTACACTACTTTTAGTGTCACCCTATATAGTACACTACTTTTAGTGTCGCCCTATATAGTACACTACTTTTAGTGTCGCCCTATGTAGTACACTACTTTTAGTGTCGCCCTATGTAGTACACTACTTTTAGTGCGCTGGTATATGGACTAGGGTGCCATTTTGGGATCCATCACAGACAGTGGATCTGTATGAGAAACGAGCCTGTTCTCCACGGTCTGCAGGTTTTTAGGTGTGTGTGTGTGCAGTTTTGTAAACTACCAGGTTAGGTATCTGTTGAATCAGACTCTATATTTAAACTAATTTACCAAACTAGATTTTTTGGGCCCTTAAGACCAGAAGGACGAAAGGAGTGAAAGGGATTGTTGGTAACTGAAGGAGCCTGTAGTCTGGCTTCAGGGACCTCCTTCTATACTAGTTATCACACAACAATGACAATATCTACCTGCTGTTTTTAATTATGTATTAGAGTACCTTTTTGTCACATGGATCACTTAGTTGTGGTCCACAGCCTCCTGCAGGCCACCAAACATCCCTTACCCACAGCTACACAGCCTCCTGCAGGCCAGCAAACATCCCTCAACCACAGCCTCCTGCAGGCCAGCAAACATCCCTCAACCACAGCTGCACAGCTTCCTGCAGGCCACCAAACATCCCTCAACCACAGCCTCCTGCAGGCCACCAAACATCCCTCAACCACAGCCTCCTGCAGGCCACCAAACATCCTTCAACCACAGCCTCCTGCAGGCCACCAAACATCCCTCAACCACAGCCTCCTGCAGGCAACCAAACATCCCTCAACCACAGCCTCCTGCAGGCCACCAAACATCCCTCAACCACAGCCTCCTGCAGGCCACCAAACATCCCTCAACCACAGCCTCCTGCAGGCAACCAAACATCCCTCAACCACAGCCTCCTGCAGGCCACCAAACATCCCTCAACCACAGCCTCCTGCAGGCCAGCAAACATCCCTTACCCACAGCCTCCTGCAGGCCACCAAACATCCCTCAACCACAGCCTCCTGCAGGCCAGCAAACATCCCTCAACCACAGCCTCCTGCAGGCCAGCAAACATCCCTTACCCACAGCATCCTGCAGGCCACCAAACATATCTCAACCACAGCCTCCTGCAGGCCACCAAATATCCTTCAACCACAGCCTCCTGCAGGCCACCAAACATCCCTCAACCACAGCCTCCTGCAGGCAACCAAACATCCCTCAACCACAGCCTCCTGCAGGCCACCAAACATCCCTCAACCACAGCCTCCTGCAGGCCACCAAACATCCCTCAACCACAGCCTCCTGCAGGCAACCAAACATCCCTCAACCACAGCCTCCTGCAGGCCACCAAACATCCCTCAACCACAGCCTCCTGCAGGCCAGCAAACATCCCTCAACCACAGCCTCCTGCAGGCCAGCAAACATCCCTTACCCACAGCCTCCTGCAGACCACCTAACATCCCTCAACCACAGCTACACAGCCTCCTGCAGGCCACCAAACATCCCTCAACCACAGCCTCCTGTAGGCCACCAAACATCCCTCAACCACAGCCTCCTGCAGGCCACCAAACATCCCTCAGCCACAGCCTCCTGCAGGCCACCAAACATCCCTCAACCACAGCTCCACTTGTCACCCTGTAGTCAAACCATTGTTATGCTGAAAATCTGTTTCATAATCAGCACTTAGCCTAATGTAAACTCCCCCCGACACACCGACTCGCCTCGTTCCATCCGCGTTGGCCTGTCATACTCAACGACAATATTATGTTAATGGAGATGGTTCAGAACAATTAGCCTGATTTTTAAACTCTTGTTTTGAATGATAATTCTAGTGTCTGGCCCCTGCCACTAACGTAGACGTTAACTAGCCGTTATGTCAGTTGGTTTGATTGTCACCCACTACATGGTTCAGCTGCGGAGTGTGTACCCGACGTGCTAATTGTTACAGTTTAAAAACAGCTGTCCTTTTAGTGTTAATGGGGGCTGGGGAAGGTACCTGTATTACTGACTGGCCCCTTAGTGTTAATGAGGGCTGGGGAAGGTACCTGTATTACTGACTGGCCCCTTAGTGTTAATGGGGGCTGGGGAAGGTACCTGTATTACTGACTGGCCCCTTAGTGTTAATGGGGGCTGGGGAAGGTACCTGTATTACTGACTGGCCCCTTAGTGTTAATGGGGGCTGGGGAAGGTACCTGTATTACTGACTGGCCCCTTAGTGTTAATGGGGGCTGGGGAAGGTACCTGTATTACTGACTGGCCCCTTAGTGTTAATGGGGGCTGGGGAAGGTACCTGTATTACTGACTGGCCCCTTAGTGTTAATGGGGGCTGGGGAAGGTACCTGTATTACTGACTGGCCCCTTAGTGTTAATGAGGGCTGGGGAAGGTACCTGTATTACTGACTGGCCCCTTAGTGTTAATGAGGGCTGGGGAAGGTACCTGTATTACTGACTGGCCCCTTAGTGTTAATGAGGGCTGGGGAAGGTACCTGTATTACTGACTGGCCCCTTAGTGTTAATGAGGGCTGGGGAAGGTACCTGTATTACTGACTGGCCCCTTAGTGTTAATGAGGGCTGGGGAAGGTACCTGTATTACTGACTGGCCCCTTAGTGTTAATGAGGGCTGGGGAAGGTACCTGTATTACTGGCGGTTTTGGTTGGCCGGCTGAATTGGTTTGATGGCGAGAGGTAAAGTCTGTTTTTCCTGAGTATCTGTAAGGTTTTTTGGGGGGTGCTAATAGGCTCTTCTCTCAAGATAATTTTCAAGAGTGCACATGTTCAGACCCAAACCTGTGTTCAAATACTATTTTAAAATAATTTTCAGTACTTTAGCTGTGCTTGATTTGAGCTTGCCTGTTTCAATAGAAAAGTCCCAAAAGTACAAACCTGGCACCCCAGGCAGGCTTAAGCAAACGCTTGAAGTATTTGAAAGATTTGCAAATAGTATTTGAACCCAGGTCTGGCTCAACCAGGCTTGCCCAGTACCATTTTAATTCCTAGCTTTTAGTGGCACGACCTGTCACTCCACTGCTTTGCTAACAGCTAGCAATTGTATTTACTGTGTCTGGTGTTGGGCCTAAATAATGTTATTTCTACCAGGATATCAGTGCCTTGAGCTAATTCAGGAGGGAAATCTCTGTGGCATCTCGGTGACTAGCATCTCTCTCTACCTGAAACGACGCCATGCTCAACTCCAGCTCCTCACTTTCCCAAAGGTCTGTTTTTCTACATGTGCCTGGGGGTTAGGATGTTTGTTGGGTGTGGGAGCACTGAGCGGCACTACCCCCATATATATATATATAATAGCTACTCTCTATTCTCAGTGAAACCGTGGTTGCCTTGGGGGAGCCATTTTTCCAAGACGTTTTTCATGGTTTGTGTGTTTTTTGTTTTATACCTATTGGGTGTGCATTCAGAATGGATGTGTCTTGTGTTTTAATATGTAACTATATCTAGGTCTTACTTTCTGAATGTGTCGTTGGACTTTGATATATGTTCTCCTACTCGGCCGACTCAATGGCGCGTTCTCAGGAAAATGTGTCTTTTTGAGACCCTATCCTCCCAACTAGTTTTACAAAGACAGTCGACCTGCTGTGGGACTCTAAAAGGAGATCTACAGTAGACCTGCTGGGGGACTCTAAAAGGAGATCTACAGTAGACCTGCTGTGGGACTCTAGAAGGAGATCTACAGTAGACCTGCTGTGGGACTCTAAAAGGAGATCTACAGTAGACCTGCTGTGGGACTCTAGAAGGAGATCTACAGTAGACCTGCTGTGGGACTCTAAAAGGAGATCTACAGTAGACCTGCTGTGGGACTCTAGAAGGAGATCTACAGTAGACCTGCTGTGGGGACTCTAGAAGGAGATCTACAGTAGACCTGCTGTGGGACTCTAAAATGAGATCTACAGTAGACCTGCTGGGGGACTCTAAAAGGAGATCTACAGTAGACCTGCTGTGGGACTCTAGAAGGAGATCTACAGTAGACCTGCTGTGGGACTCTAAAAGGAGATCTACAGTAGACCTGCTGTGGGACTCTAAAAGGAGATCTACAGTAGACCTGCTGTGGGACTCTAAAAGGAGATCTACAGTAGACCTGCTGGGGGACTCTAGAAGGAGATCTACAGTAGACCTGCTGTGGGACTCTAAAATGAGATCTACAGTAGACCTGCTGGGGGACTCTAAAAGGAGATCTACAGTAGACCTGCTGTGGGACTCTAAAATGAGATCTACAGTAGACCTGCTGGGGGACTCTAAAAGGAGATCTACAGTAGACCTGCTGTGGGACTCTAAAATGAGATCTACAGTAGACCTGCTGTGGGACTCTAAAAGGAGATCTACAGTAGACCTGCTGTGGGGACTCTAGAAGGAGATCTACAGTAGACCTGCTGTGGGACTCTAAAAGGAGATCTACAGTAGACCTGCTGTGGGACTCTAAAAGGAGATCTACAGTAGACCTGCTGTGGGACTCTAAAAGGAGATCTACAGTAGACCTGCTGTGGGGACTCTAGAAGGAGATCTACAGTAGACCTGCTGTGGGACTAAAAGGAGATCTACAGTAGACCTGCTGTGGGACTCTAAAATGAGATCTACAGTAGACCTGCTGTGGGACTCTAAAAGAAGATCTGTTGAATCTGACAATTAATCTTAATGGTTGTACAGTCGTCTCAAATAAAACTGTGAAGGACCTCGGCGTTACTCTGGACCCTGATCTCTCTTTTGAAGAACATATCAAGACCATTTCGAGGACAGCTTTTTTCCATCTACGTAACATTGCAAAAATCAGAAACTTTCTGTCCAAAAATGATGCAGAAAAATTAATCCATGCTTTTGTCACTTCTAGGTTAGACTACTGCAATGCTCTATTTTCCGGCTACCCGGATAAAGCACTAAATAAACTTCAGTTAGTGCTAAATACGGCTGCTAGAATCCTGACTAGAACCAAAAAATTTGATCATATTACTCCAGTGCTAGCCTCTCTACACTGGCTTCCTGTCAAAGCAAGGGCTGATTTCAAGGTTTTACTGCTAACCTACAAAGCATTACATGGGCTTGCTCCTACCTACCTCTCTGATTTGGTCCTGCCGTACATACCTATACGTACGCTACGGTCACAAGACGAGGCCTCCTAATTGTCCCTAGAATTTCTAAGCAAACAGCTGGAGGCAGGGCTTTCTCCTATAGAGCTCCATTTTTATGGAACGGTCTGCCTACCCATGTCAGAGACGCAAACTCGGTCTCAACCTTTAAGTCTTTACTGAAGACTCATCTCTTCAGTGGGTCATATGATTGAGTGTAGTCTGGCCCAGGAGTGGGAAAGTGAACGGAAAGGCTCTGGAGCAACGAACCGCCCTTGCTGTCTCTGCCTGGCCGGTTCCCCTTTTCCACTGGGATTCTCTGCCTCTAACCCTGTTACGGGGCTGAGTCACTGGCTTGCTGGGGCTCTCTCGTGCCGTCCCTGGGGGGTGCGTCACCTGGGTGGGTTGATTCACTGTTGTGGTCGGCCTGTCTGGGTTTCCCCCTTTGGGTTGTACCGTGTCGGAGATCTTTGTGGGCTATACTCGGCCTTGTCTCAGGATGGTAAGTTGGTGGTTGTAGATTTCCTCTAGTGGTGTGGGGGCTGTGCTTTGGCAAAGTGGGTGGGGTTATATCCTTCCTGTTTGGCCCTGTCCGGGGTGTCCTCGGATGGGGCCACAGTGTCTCCTGACCCTCCTGTCTCAGCCTCCAGTATTTATGCTGCAGTAGTTTATGTGTCGGGGGGCTAGGGTCAGTTTGTTTATCTGGAGTACTTCTCCTGTCCTATTCGGTGTCCTGTGTAAATCTAAGTGTGCGTTCTCTAATTTTCCTTCTCTCCTTCTTTCTCTCTCTCGGAGGACCTGAGCCCTAGAACCATGCCCCAGGACTACCTGACATGATGACTCCTTTGTCCCCAGTCCACCTGGCCATGCTGCTGCTCCAGTTTCAACTGGCCTGGGCCCTAGGACCATGTCCCAGGACTACCTGACATGAGGACTCCTTGCTGTCCCCAGTCCACCTGGCCATGCTCCTGCTCCAGTTTCAACTGTTCTGCCTTACTATTATTCAACCATGCTGGTCATTTATGAACATTTGAACATCTTGGCCACGTTCTGTTATAATCTCCACCCGGCACAGCCAGAAGAGGACTGGCCACCCCACATATGCTCTCTCTAATTCTCTCTTTCTTTCTCTCTCTCGGAGGACCTGAGCCCTAGGACCGTGCCCCAGGACTACCTGACATGATGGCTCCTTGCTGTCCCCAGTCCACCTGACTGTGCTGCTGCTCCAGTTTCAACTGTTCTGCCTTATTATTATTTGACCATGCTGGTCATTTATGAACATTTGAACATCTTGGTCATTTTCTGTTATAATCTCTACCCGGCACAGCCAGAAGAGGACTGGCCACCCCACATAGCCCGGTTCCTCTCTAGGTTTCTTCCTAGGTTTTGGCCTTTCTAGGGAGTTTTTCCTAGCCACCGTGCTTTTACACCTGCATTGTTTGCTGTTTGGGGTTTTAGGCTGGGTTTCTGTACAGCACTTTGAGATATCAGCTGATGTACGAAGGGCTATATAAATAAATTTGATTTGATTTGATTTGACAGTAGACCTGCTGTGGGACTCTAAAAGGAGATCTACAGTAGACCTGCTGTGGGGACTCTAGAAGGAGATCTACAGTAGACCTGCTGTGGGACTCTAAAAGGAGATCTACAGTAGACCTGCTGTGGGACTCTAAAAGGAGATCTACAGTAGACCTGCTGTGGGGACTCTAGAAGGAGATCTACAGTAGACCTGCTGTGGGACTAAAAGGAGATCTACAGTAGACCTGCTGTGGGACTCTAAAATGAGATCTACAGTAGACCTGCTGTGGGACTCTAAAAGAAGATCTACAGTAGACCTGCTGTGGGGACTCTAGAAGGAGATCTACAGTAGACCTGCTGTGGGGACTCTAAAATGAGATCTACAGTAGACCTGCTGTGGGACTCTAAAAGGAGATCTACAGTAGACCTGCTGTGGGACTCTAGAATGAGATCTACAGTAGACCTGCTGTGGGACTCTAAAAGGAGATCTACAGTAGACCTGCTGTGGGGACTCTAGAAGGAGGTCTACAGTAGACCTCCTGTGGGACTCTAGAAGGAGATCTACAGTAGACCTGCTGTGGGACTCTAAAAGGAGATCTACAGTAGACCTCCTGTGGGACTCTAGAAGGAGATCTACAGTAGACCTGCTGTGGGACTCTAAAAGGAGATCTACAGTAGACCTCCTGTGGGACTCTAGAAGGAGATCTACAGTAGACCTGCTGTGGGACTCTAAAAGGAGATCTACAGTAGACCTGCTGTGGGACTCTAAAAGGAGATCTACAGTAGACTTGCTGTGGGGACTCTAGAAGGAGGTCTACAGTAGACCTCCTGTGGGACTCTAAAAGGAGATCTACAGTAGACCTGCTGTGGGGACTCTAGAAGGAGGTCTACAGTAGACCTGCTGTGGGGACTCTAGAAGGAGGTCTACAGTAGACCTGCTGTGGGGACTCTAGAAGGAGGTCTACAGTAGACCTGCTGTGGGGACTCTAGAAGGAGGTCTACAGTAGGTTTGAAGATTATACTGAACATTTTTAAAAACAGTCTTGACAATGCTACAAGCACCATTTTGTATTCAAAGGCATAATTAAGCCATACTCTGCATGTTTATTTTACCATTTATATATATTTATTTTTTATAGATATCTTTAGTGATTGTATTAAATGATCTATTCAAATGTTTGTACTACTTTGCTGTTTTAAAAATAAAAGGGTGTGTGAAAAATCTAATCTTGGTAGTGTATCCTGAAGTCTCTCTCTCGGTACATGCACATCTCTGCACTCATCACAACTACACTGAACAAACATATCAAATGCAACGTGTGAAGTGTTGGTCCCGTGTTTCAGCAACATGTGAAGTGTTGGTCCCGTGTTTCAGCAACATGTGAAGTGTTGGTCTCGTGTTTCAGCAACGTGTGAAGTGTTGGTCCCGTGTTTCAGCAACGTGTGAAGTGTTGGTCCCGTGTTTCGTGCGCTGAAATAAAAAGAGATCGCAGAAATGTTCCAGACGCAAAAAAAGCTTATTTCTCTCAAATGTTGTGCACAAATTATGTTTACATCCCTGTTTGAGAGAATTTCTCCTTTGCCAAGATAATCCATCCACCGGTGTGGCACATCAAGAAGCTGATTAAACAGCATACTCGTTACACAGGTGCACCTTGTGCTGGGGACAATAAAAGGCCACTAAAATGTGCAGTTTTGTCACAAAATATAATGCTACAGATGTCTCAAGTTGAGGGAGCGTTGCAATTGGCATGCTGACTGCAGGAATGTTCTCCAGAGTTGTTGCCAGAGAATTTAATGTTAATTTCTCTACTATAAGCCGCCTCCAATGTCATTTTAGAGAATTTGGCCTCAACCACAGATCACGCCAGCCCAGGACGTCCACATCCGGCATTTTCACCTCCGAGATCGTCTGAGACCAGCTACCCGGACAACTGGTGAAACTGTGGGTTCGCAGAACCGAAGGATTTCTGCACAAACTGTCAGAAAGCATCTCAGAGAAGCTGTGATGCTCGTCTTCCCTCACCAGGGTCTTGAACTGTCTGAACTTGAAATGTCTGAACCATGGTGGATCCTAGCCTTCAACAGCCTGAGTGATAATAACGTAATAACATATGCCATTTAGCAGACGCTTTTATCCAAAGCGACTTACAGTCATGTGTGCATACATTCTACGTATGATGTCTGAACCATGGTGGATCCTAGCCTTCAACAGCCTGATGTCTGAACCATGGTGGATCCTAGCCTTCAACAGCCTGATGTCTGAACCATGGTGGATCCTAGCCTTCAACAGCCTGATGTCTGAACCATGGTGGATCCTAGCCTTCAACAGTCTGATGTCTGAACCATGGTGGATCCTAGCCTTCAACAGCCTGATGTCTGAACCATGGTGGATCCTAGCCTTCAACAGCCTGATGTCTGAACCATGGTGGATCCTAGCCTTCAACAGCCTGATGTCTGAACCATGGTGGATCCTAGCCTTCAACAGCCTGATGTCTGAACCATGGTGGATCCTAGCCTTCAACAGCCTGATGTCTGAACCATGGTGGATCCTAGCCTTCAACAGCCTGATGTCTGAACCATGGTGGATCCTAGCCTTCAACAGCCTGATGTCTGAACCATGGTGGATCCTAGCCTTCAACAGTCTGATGTCTGAACCATGGTGGATCCTAGCCTTCAGCCTGATGTCAGAACCATGGTGGATCCTAGCCTTCAGCCTGATGTCTGAACCATGGTGGATCCTAGCCTTCAACAGCCTGATGTCAGAACCATGGTGGATCCTAGCCTTCAACAGCCTGATGTCTGAACCATGGTGGATCCTAGCCTTCAACAGCCTGATGTCTGAACCATGGTGGATCCTAGCCTTCAACAGCCTGATGTCTGAACCATGGTGGATCCTAGCCTTCAACAGCCTGATGTCTGAACCATGGTGGATCCTAGCCTTCAACAGCCTGATGTCTGAACCATGGTGGATCCTAGCCTTCAACAGCGTGATGTCAGAACCATGGTGGATCCTAGCCTTCAACAGCGTGATGTCAGAACCATGGTGGATCCTAGCCTTCAACAGCCTGATGTCTGAACCATGGTGGATCCTAGCCTTCAACAGCCTGATGTCTGAACCATGGTGGATCCTAGCCTTCAACAGCCTGATGTCTGAACCATGGTGGATCCTAGCCTTCAACAGCCTGATGTCTGAACCATGGTGGATCCTAGCCTTCAACAGCCTGATGTCTGAACCATGGTGGATCCTAGCCTTCAACAGCCTGATGTCTGAACCATGGTGGATCCTAGCCTTCAACAGCCTGATGTCTGAACCATGGTGGATCCTAGCCTTCAACAGCCTGATGTCTGAACCATGGTGGATCCTAGTCTTCAACAGCCTGATGTCTGAACCATGGTGGATCCTAGCCTTCAACAGCCTGCATGATGTCTGAACCATGGTGGATCCTAGTCTTCAACAGCGTGATGTCAGAACCATGGTGGATCCTAGCCTTCAACAGCCTGATGTCTGAACCATGGTGGATCCTAGCCTTCAACAGCCTGCATGATGTCTGAACCATGGTGGATCCTAGCCTTCAACAGCCTGCGTGATGTCTGAACCATGGTGGATCCTAGCCTTCAACAGCCTGCGTGATGTCTGAACCATGGTGGATCCTAGCCTTCAACAGCCTGCGTGATGTCTGAACCATGGTGGATCCTAGCCTTCAACAGCCTGCGTGATGTCTGAACCATGGTGGATCCTAGCCTTCAACAGCCTGCGTGATGTCTGAACCATGGTGGATCCTAGCCTTCAACAGCCTGATGTCTGAACCATGGTGGATCCTAGCCTTCAACAGCCTGATGTCTGAACCATGGTGGATCCTAGCCTTCAACAGCCTGATGTCTGAACCATGGTGGATCCTAGCCTTCAACAGCCTGATGTCTGAACCATGGTGGATCCTAGCCTTCAACAGCCTGATGTCTGAACCATGGTGGATCCTAGCCTTCAACAGCCTGATGTCTGAACCATGGTGGATCCTAGCCTTCAACAGCCTGATGTCTGAACCATGGTGGATCCTAGCCTTCAACAGCCTGATGTCTGAACCATGGTGGATCCTAGCCTTCAACAGCCTGATGTCTGAACCATGGTGGATCCTAGCCTTCAACAGCCTGATGTCTGAACCATGGTGGGTCCTAGCCTTCAACAGCCTGCGTGATGTCTGAACCATGGTGGATCCTAGCCTTCAACAGCCTGATGTCTGAACCATGGTGGATCCTAGCCTTCAACAGCCTGCGTGATGTCTGAACCATGGTGGATCCTAGCCTTCAACAGCCTGCGTGATGTCAGAACCATGGTGGATCCTAGCCTTCAACAGCCTGCGTGATGTCTGAACCATGGTGGATCCTAGCCTTCAGCCTGATGTCTGAACCATGGTGGATCCTAGCCTTCAACAGCCTGCGTGATGTCTGAACCATGGTGGATCCTAGCCTTCAGCCTGATGTCTGAACCATGGTGGATCCTAGCCTTCAACAGCCTGATGTCTGAACCATGGTGGATCCTAGCCTTCAACAGCCTGATGTCAGAACCATGGTGGATCCTAGCCTTCAACAGCCTGATGTCTGAACCATGGTGGATCCTAGCCTTCAACAGCCTGATGTCTGAACCATGGTGGATGGGCAGGGATTAGGATCGGATGAATGGAAGGCTGGCCACAGGTAGACAATGGGGGCTCTGTCGGGCACTAGTAGTGTGGTAGCCCGTTGGGAGGAGACGTTCCACGCACACAGTTGGGAGGGGAAAGGGGATGTGGTGCAGACCTCTAGGTGGAGACCAGAACACAGGACACGGTGCAACCTACAAGGTAACAAGGTAACCTGATCCAGGCTGGAATTCCATAGGAACGACAGCAGATCAATGAGGGTTCTGTTTAAAGGGGAAATCACACAGGATATTGAGCTGAGTGCAGTGAACCCATCAAATTATACATGCGTCCTGTTGTGACTGTCTCTTTGTAATGGATGTTTAAATGAGCTGAAGATTTAACCGGATTTACAACTATACCTATCCCTGTTTCATTGTATTTATTTAACCAGGATAGTCGACTCAGTAACTATGTATTTAACCAGGATAGTCGACTCAGTAACTATGTATGTATTTAACCAGGATAGTCGACTCAGTAACTATGTATGTATTTAACCAGGATAGTCGACTCAGTAACTATGTATTTAACCAGGATAGTCGACTCAGTAACTATGTATTTAACCAGGATAGTCGACTCAGTAACTATGTATTTAACCAGGATAGTCGACTCAGTAACCCAGGATAGTCGACTCAGTAACTATGTATGTATTTAACCAGGATAGTCGACTCAGTAACTATGTATTTAACCAGGATAGTCGACTCAGTAACTAGGTATTTAACCGGGATAGTCGACTCAGTAACTATGTATGTATTTAACCGGGATAGTCGACTCAGTAACTATGTATTTAACCAGGATAGTCCACTCAGTAACTATGTATTTATTTAACCGGGATAGTCGACTCAGTAACGATGTATTTAACCGGGATAGTCGACTCAGTAACTATGTATTTAACCGGGATAGTCGACTCAGTAACTATGTATGTATTTAACCAGGATAGGATCAGTAACTGTATTTAACCGGGATAGTCGACTCAGTAACTATGTATGTATTTAACCGGGATAGGACTCAGTAACTAGGTATTTAACCAGGATAGTCGACTCAGTAACTATGTATGTATTTAACCGGGATAGTCGACTCAGTAACTAGGTATTTAACCGGATAGCCGACTCAGTAACTAGGTATTTAACCGGGATAGTCGACTAACTATGTATGTAAACTATAGTCGACTCAGTAACTATGTATGTATTTAACCAGGATAGTCGACTCAGTAACTATGTATTTATTTAACCGGGATAGTCGACTCAGTAACTATGTATTTATTTAACCAGGATAGTCGACTCAGTAACTATGTAACTATGTATTTATTTAACCGGGATAGTCGACTCAGTAACTATGTATTTAACCAGGATAACCAGGATAGTCGAACTCAGTAACTATGTATAACTATGTATTTAACCAGGATAGTCGACTCAGTAACTATGTATTTAACCAGGATAGTCGACTCAGTAACTATGTATTTAACCAGGATAGTCGACTCAGTAACTATGTATTTAACCAGGATAGTCCACTCAGTAACTATGTATTTATTTAACCGGGATAGTCGAGTAACTATGTATTTAACCGGGATAGTCGACTCAGTAACTATGTATTTAACCAGGATTATGTATTTTAACCAGGATAGTCCACTCAGTAACTATGTATTTAACCAGGATAGTCGACTCAGTAACTATGTATTTATTTAACCAGGATAGTCGACTCAGTAACTATGTATGTATTTAACCGGGATAGTCGACTCAGTAACTATGTATGTATTTAACCGGGATAGTCGACTCAGTAACTATGTATTTATTTAACCGGGATAGTCGACTCAGTAACTATGTATTTATTTAACCGGGATAGTCGACTCAGTAACTATGTATGTATTTAACTATGTATTTAACCAGGATAGTCGACTCAGTAACTATGTATGTATTTAACCAGGATAGTCGACTCAGTAACTATGTATGTATTTAACCAGGATAGTCGACTCAGTAACTATGTATTTAACCAGGATAGTCGACTCAGTAACTTTTTAACCAGGATAGTCGACTCAGTAACTATGTATTTAACCAGGATAGTCGACTCAGTAACTATGTATAACTATGTATTTAACCAGGATAGTCGACTCAGTAACTATTGGATAGTCCACTGCTGTCCCAGGAGTCATGGGAGTTTGTGTTCTTTGCTTTACTGAGCTAAAACCAGGGTCTGCAGATTTTAACAATAAAGACTATTTTATTTAATTCCATTTTCCTCCAAGAGGTGCTGAACTTCCCGATGTTTCTGAAGCCCTTTCACAGCTCTCTACCCGTTGATAGACCCAGCCCAGCTATAATTTGAGGCTTTAGAACTCAGTCACCTGTGACTAATAGCACAAGTGGAAGGTTAAAGGTCACAACCTCAACGGTGACACCAGTTTGCCTCTGACCCTGACCTGTAAGGCTGTAACTAAATTTGATTTGGAGACTGTTCGATGGGCTGTAACAGCCAGGTGACTGCTATGATTTAACCAGACCACTCTAAGGTGGACACCTGACCTGAGGATATCTGGACAGATTTAACAGGACAAACTGGGACAGACCATAACTAAATTTACATTGACTAAAATATTTAAAAGTAGTCGACTCAGTATTCTATGGGACAGAGCCTTGTATTTAACCGAGCTGCCGTGTGTGAAAGAGAGAGAGATATACAGAGGGATGTATTTAACCGAGAGCAGGCTGGACTGCCAGGCTGACCTACTGAATGGAGCAGGCTGGACTGCCAGGCTGGATTTAACTGCCAGGCTGACCTACTGAATGGAGCAGGCTGGACTGCCAGGCTGACCTACTACTGAATGGAGCAGGCTGGACTGCCAGGCTGACCTACTGAATGGAGCAGGCTGGAACTGCCAGGCTGGACTGCCAGGCTGACCTACTGAATGGAGCAGGCTGGACTGCCAGGCTGGACTGCAGTGCTGCCACTGCTGGAGCAGGCTGGACTGCCAGGCTGGACTGCCAGGCTGACCTACTGAATGGAGCAGGCTGGACTGCCAGGCTGACCCTGTGACTACTGAATGGAGCAGGCTGGACTGCCAGGCTGACCTACTGAATGGAACAGGCTGGACTGCACAGGCTGGACTGACCAGGCTGACCTGACTGAATGGATCTGCAGGCTGGACAGACCAGGAAATACATTGACCTACTGAATGGAGCAGGCTGGACTGCCAGGCTGACCTACTGAATGGAGCAGGCTGGACTGCCAGGCTGACCTACTGAATGGAGCAGGCTGGACTGCCAGGCTGACCTACTGAATGGAGCAGGCTGGACTGCCAGGCTGGACTGCCAGGCTGACCTACTGAATGGAGCAGGCTGGACTGCCAGGCTGGACTGCCAGGCTGACCTACTGAATGGAGCAGGCTGGACTGCCAGGCTGACCTACTGAATGGAGCAGGCTGGACTGCCAGGCTGACCTACTGAATGGAGCAGGCTGGACTGCCAGGCTGACCTACTGAATGGAGCAGGCTGGACTGCCAGGCTGACCTACTGAATGGAGCAGGCTGGACTGCCAGGCTGACCTACTGAATGGAGCAGGCTGGACTGCCAGGCTGACCTACTGAATGGAGCAGGCTGGACTGCCAGGCTGACCAACTGAATGGAGCAGGCTGGACTGCCAGGCTGACCAACTGAATGGAGCAGGCTGGACTGCCAGGCTGACCTACTGAATGGAGCAGGCTGGACTGCCAGGCTTGACCAACTGAATGGAGATGGACCCCTGACCGCTACAGGCTGGACTAACCCCTGACCGCTACTATAATGACCCTGACCGTTACAGTGTAATGATGTATGACCCTGACCGTTACAGTGTAATGATGTATGACCCCTGACGTTACAGTGTAATGATGTATGACTGACCGTTACAGTGTAATGATGTATGACCCCTGACCGTTACAGTGTAATGATGTATGACCCCTGACCGTTACAGTGTAATGATGTATGACCCTGACCGTTACAGTGTAATGATGTATGACCCCTGACCGTTACAGTGTAATGATGTATGACCCCCTGACCGTTACAGTGTAATGATGTATGACCCCTGACCGTTACAGTGTAATGATGTATGACCCCTGACGTTACAGTGTAATGATGTATGACCCTGACCGTTACAGTGTAATGATGTATGACCCCTGACCGTTACAGTGTAATGATGTATGACCCCTGACCGTTACAGTTACATGTGTAATGATGTGTAATGACCCCTGACCGTTACAGTGTAATGATGTATGACCCCTGACCGTTACAGTGTAATGATGTATGACCCCTGACCGTTACAGTGTAATGATGTATGACCCCTGACCGTTACAGTGTAATGATGTATGACCCCTGACCGTTACAGTGTAATGATGTATGACCCCTGACCGTTACAGTGTAATGATGTATGGTGCCTGAGAGGTTGGCTGATGTTTTACTTGCTCCTAAACAACTGCTTTTTTGTTCGGTTTTTTTGCGTTGTTTGTAACTTATTTTTGTACTTAATGTTGCTTTCTCTTATGACCGAAAATAACTTCTGAACATCGGAACAGCGACGACTCACCTCGAACTGGAAGAAGCTCTTTCCTTTAACGAGTCCGACACGAAGGATTTACTGCTTTCTTGGGAACAGGCCCAAATCCCCGTCATTTGCGTGAAGAAAAGACGGAGAAAAGGGGAGTGGAGGTCGGGCTGTCTTCTGAGAATTTGTAGGCGAGCGAGTAATCTATATTCTTCGTATCTGTCTATTTACCATCACAAACCGATGCTGGCACTAAGACCGCTCTCAATGAGCTGTGTAAGGCCACTCAACCAGCTGTATAAGGCCACTCAACCAGCTGTATAAGGCCACTCAACCAGCTGTATAAGGCCACTCAACCAGCTGTGTAAGGCCACTCAACCAGCTGTGTAAGGCCACTCAACCAGCTGTGTAAGGCCACTCAACCAGCTGTGTAAGGCCACTCAACCAGCTGTGTAAGGCCACTCAACCAGCTGTGTAAGGCCACTCAACCAGCTGTGTAAGGCCACTCAACCAGCTGTGTAAGGCCACTCAACCAGCTGTATAAGGCCACTCAACCAGCTGTATAAAGGCCACTCAACCAGCTGTTTTTGGCCGTAAGCAAACAAGAAAATGCTCATCCAGAAGCGACGCTCCTAGTGGCCGGGGACTTTAATGCAGGCAACCTTAAATCCATTTGACCTCATTTCTACCAGCATGTCACATGTGCAACCAGAGCAAAAAAAACTCTTGACCAATTTTACTCCACACACAGAGATGCGTACCAAGCTGACCATAATTCTATCCTCCTGATTCCTGCTTACAAGCAAAAAATATAGCAGGAACTACCAGTAACTCAATAAGGAAGTGGTCTGATGATGGGATTCAGGACTGTTTTGCAGCACAGACTGGAATATGGTTCGGGATTCATCCAATGGCATTGAGGAGTACCTCCACAGTCATCGGCTTTATCAATAAGTGCATCGACGACGCCGTCCCCACAGTGACCGTACGTACATTTCCCAACCAGAAGCCATGGATTACAGGCAACATCCGCATCAAGCTAAAGGCTAGAGCTGCCGCTTTCAAGGAGCGGGACACTAATCCGGACGCTTATAAGAAATCCTGCTACGCCCTCAGACACCATCAAACAAGCAAAGCGTCGATACAGGATTAAGATTGAATCCTACTACACCGGCTCTGACCCTCGTCGGATGTGGCAGGGCGTGAAAACTATTACGGACTACAAAGGGAAACCCAGACGGAATACCAGAGCTACCGAGTGACGCAGGCCTACAGATGAGCTAAATGCCTTTTATGCTTGCTTCAAGGCAAGCAACACTGAAGCATGCACGAGAGCACCAGCTGTTCTGGACGACTGTGTGATAATGCTCTCGGTAGCCGATGTGAATGCGAACGCAGAAACATTGCCTTTAAAAGGTGCATAGCCGAAAGAGGCAATGAGATTGAATCTAGCCCTTAGTTTAGACAAGATGATTCGGTAATGCTGAGTTTTGCTGCTGTCTGAATTCAATTGTTACAAAAGTAATCTAGACAGGAAGAGTGGTTTGACCTTTGACCCCATCCAGCTCAGCCAGCTCCTGTAGATGTACCGCTGTAGTTATGACAGGGTAACACCAGAGAGAGGTCAACACACTCTTTTAACTCGAATATTTTCTGAGCAGCAGGCCTGTTTGGCCCGGTGAGGGCCCTAGACAGTGAATTGTGTTGTTTCTGGGAGTCTAACCTCACAGTGAACCTTCTGTTTACTCTAACTGGTGAAGCAGACAGAGCTTCAGGAAGAGCCTTGGAAGGACTCCTACTGTGATTACTGAGCATGTGTACACACACACACACACACACACACACACACACCATTACGGGGCACTGAAGTTGTCAGTACATTTATTTCTGGTATTTGACACTACTGGAAAGTGGGAAATAGCTGTGACTCATTACGACTGTAGTGAAATAGCTGTGACTCATTACGACTAGTGAAATAGCTGTGACTCATTAGAACAGTAGTGAAATAGCTGTGACTCATTACGACTGTAGTGAAATAGCTGTGACTCATTCGGACAGTAAAGAAATAGCTGTGACTCATTAAGACTGTAGTGAAATAGCTGTGACTCATTAGGACTAGTGAAATAGCTGTGACTCATTAAGACTGTAGTGAAATAACTGTGACTCATTAAGACTCTAGTGAAATAGCTGTGACTCATTAAGACTGTAGTGAAATACCTGTGACTCATTAGGACTGTAGGGTTTGGCAGATGCCAGGGGAAACGCTACTTGCCCCAATGCAATATTTTACAATCAGATGTACACAGCTCTTAGACACTTACCTAGAAAGACACAGCTGTAATCGCTGCCAAAGGTGATTCTAACATGTATTGAGTCAGGGGTGTGAATACTAATATAAATGAGATATTTCTGTATTTCATTTTCAATAAATGTGCAAACATTTCTAAAAACATGTTTTACTTTTCCATTATGAGGTATTGTGTGTAGATGGGTGAGGGGAAACATGTTTAATCCATTTTGAATTCAGGCTGTAACACAACATGTTGTCAAAGGGGTATGAATACTTTCTGAAGGCACGGATTGATGGTTTGAAATTATTAGATAATTAAAAGTAGTAAACTGCATCATCTGGAGAAAACATCACATTAAAAAATTATCCAGGATAAAAACTCAAGGCCTGAAGGCTCTGTGTTCGTGTTAGATCATGGAACTTCCCCACAATGAGCTGAAGGCTCCGTGTTCCGTGTTAGAACATGGAACTCTCCCCTACAATGAGCTGAAGGCTCCGTGCTCCAGTCAGTTAGATCATGGAACTCTCCCCTACAATGAGCTGAAGGCCCGTGTTCCCGTGTTAGAACATGGAACTCTCCACTACAATGAGCTGAAGGCTCTGTGTTCCGTGTTAGAACATGGAACTCTCCACTACAATGAGCTGAAGGCTCCGTGTTCCTTGTTAGAACATGGAACTCTCAACTATAATGAGCTGAAGGCTCCGTGTTCCGTGTTAGAACATGGAACTCTCCACTACAATGAGCTGAAGGCCCGTGTTCCCTTGTTAGAACATGGAACTCTCAACTATAATGAGCTGAAGGCTCCGTGTTCCGTGTTAGAACATGGAACTCTCCACTACAATGAGCTGAAGGCTCCGTGTTCCGTTAGAACATGGAACTCTCCACTACAATGAGCTGAAGGCTCCGTGTTCCGTGTTAGAACATGGAACTCTCCACTACAATGACACTC
>NW_025746977.1:0-76549 GCF_021184085.1 Oncorhynchus gorbuscha
AGAGTGAGAACAACAGTAAATGCCGTCAGGCTGTCATATAGTACTTTACTTTTCTCTCAGCGTCCACTATGGCCACTGACTGGACGTGTTTGATAAGGAAGTCTTCGTCAAACTCTGTCCACCTGAAGGCCCCGAACACCATCCGATGACGGTTCAGCAGGTTCAAGACGTGCATCTTCACGTCAGACCTCTTGGCAGTGCTGTAGTCAGTGTAATACGCAGAGAGAGAGAGAGAGAGAGAGAGAGAGAGAGAGAGAGAGAGAGAGAGAGAGAGAGAGCGACAGAGAGCAGTGTTGTTAGGGACAAGGAGAAAGGAATGGAAGCATGTCATGAATACAACTTTGAAAAGACTAACATGCTGGGATAAATCATTACATAATGGACAGTGTTCCAAATGGCAACCTTATTCCCTATATAGTGCACTACTCTTGACAAGGGCTGATAGGGCCCACCACTTAAGGAGGGCCCTTTTCAAAAGTAGTGCACTATATAGGGAACAGGGTGCCATTTGGGACACTTTCATTCCCTAGTACTGTAAAACTAGTTCAGTGTGAATAGAGCTTTTAAAGATACACTAGCTAGTTGGAACCTGGTAGATTTGACGTGAACCTCCACATGGATGTTGTTCGTGTCGTTGGGGTTCTGCTTCAGATCCCCTACCTCCATTCTGTCGCCCTCCATACCTTCAGAGATTAAAATGGATGTCAAAATTAAATCATTTTCGGGTGGAAATACAAAAACTCCTTGCTCAGTCTAATGTAATGTCCCGGCAGCAGTACACATGACATGTTGACATCACCAACATGCATAAAACGTACTTATCTACTATCTGCCTTTACAACTAACAACAAAATAAGTATAATTAGCTAGCTAGTATGACAACAGCACATTCAATGCAAAGCATCAAGCTCACAGCATTTAGCTACCTAGCTAATGTTCGCTAGCTACACCAACATTACTAGTTAAAGTCGCAGAGTGACACGCTTTATTCTGTTGCTAGATCTCACTAGCAAGGGATGTTACTAGTGTTGCGTGAGTAATACAGCTATTACGAATCGTGATTTATTTTTGTTAAGCTTTCATTCAAGAAGTTTTCACAAAAATTGCTTACCTTCGTTTTGGTACGGAATCGACTGAACGTCACTCGAATTTAGCGCGCAGTTTTGTTGAACCTGAAGTAGATCCGTTGTTGTGGGAAATGTACTTCCGGGTTATCGGGGTATGGATCGCATTTTAATGCAAACAATTATTAGATACAGATACCTGATTACCAGACGCGTTCGCATAATTTAAACACAACAAACATGGGGAAGAAGCATAAAAAGCACAAGCCGGAGTGGAGAACAGTTGATGGTAAGTGAGCAAAGAAAACAAATTCAATGCCCGGCTTTGTCCCTTTTTGCTAGCCTAGCTAGCTAGCAGTTAACGTTATCCTACTGTCTGGCCAGCTGACTGAATCGTCCTGCAGTGCTAGTGCTAATTTACTATTCCTCAACTTCTGTTGTAGTTTATTATTCCTCAACTTATGTTGCTTGCTGCCATAAGCATTACCAATGAATATTATGACTGATGTGTATCAGGTCTTATCAAGATTGAGTATGCATTAACGCCAGCCAGTTTATCCTGTCGTAGTGGTAGCATTGCCCTGCAGATATATATCTGCGATGGGTAGCTAATGTTTATCATCACTTATTACAGAGTAACGCACACACCACATCTTCTGCTAGGATGACGATCATGCTTGTTGATCTTGCACTGGGTATGACCCATCACTCAGCTAAATGTGGTCTCTGTTTTCAGACTGTGAGGACAAGCCTTTTGAGAAGCAGCTGAAGCTGGTGCTCAAAGTGGGAGGAAGTGAGATCACAGAACTCTCAGGCTCCGGCCATGACTCCAGTTACTACGACGACAGGTCAGACCATGAACGAGAGCGCCACAAGGACAAAAAGAAGAAGAAGAAGAAAAAGTCTGAGAAGGAGAAAGACAAACACGTAGATGATGAGGAGAGGAGAAGACGGAAGGTGAGTATGAGGGGAACAAGGGTCTGTCCCAAATGGCACCCTATTCCCTATATAGTGCACTACTTTTGGCCAGACCCATATGGGCCTTGGTCAGAAGGTGGGCACACTATAAAGGGAATATGGTGCAACTTGGGAGTTAACCTTTCATATAAAGCATACCATATAACATGATATAAAGTGAGCTAGGTTGTCATTTAAGGACAAAAAAACAATAATCAATCAATGAATGTTTAATCTTTGACAGGAAGAGAAGAGGAAGAAGAGAGAGCGGAGCAGAATGAATCAGAGGCTGCTACTGCCTCTGCCAGTGGTGTGGGCCTGCCCACTGTTGTGCCCAGTCACACTGGTGTGGCAGTCGAGCCTTTCATGCTGCCAAAGATACCAAACATTGGTATTAGTTTTGAGGTGAGAAACGTTTTGGGGGTTTTAATTACTCAAATTTCAAGTTTAATTAGTCGTATGTACAGGAGACACATGGTATACAGCATCCTATGAAATGTTTACTTGCAGCAAGCTTACTTGATCCCAAGAGCCTATAATGTTTTCCTTGAGATCATATAGTCGGGTCCTAAACCTCCTGGTCCTACAGGAGATAGTGGAACTGGAGACCTCCTGGTCCTATAGGAGATAGTGGAACTGGAGACCTCCTGGTCTGGTCCTATAGGAGATAGTGGAACTGGAGACCTCCTGGTCCTACAGGAGATAATGGAACTGGAGACCTCCTGGTCCTACAGGAGATAGTGGAACTGGAGACCTCCTGGTCCTACAGGAGATAGTGGAACTGGAGACCTCCTGGTCCTATAGGAGATAGTGGAACTGGAGACCTCGTGTTTCTACAGGAGTTAGTGGAACTGGAGACCTCCTGGTCCTACAGGAGTTAGTGGAACTGGAGACCTCCTGGTCCTACAGGAGTTAGTGGAACTGGAGACCTACTGGTCCTACAGGAGATAGTGGAACTGGAGACCTCCTGGTTTGTGTTTGGCAACACTGTACATTAATGCCTTTGCTACAGTCTAGCACGCATTATAATGACTCATTTGTACACTGTACTTGCAGCAGTAACACTAACCCTAATCATAATAGATAGGAGATCATAGGGCCATCTCCAGTAGCTTAATGAGGACCATGTCACTGACTCCTGTTGTGTCTGTCTCAGCAGCAGGAGGAGAAGAAGAGGAAGAGGGAGAGGTCTGAGATGGAGCCGGAGGTGATGGACCAGTTTCACCCCAACATCAAGGTAGAGGTGGAGCAACAAGGAGACCGGCCTGTCAGGGCTTGCAGGACAGCCCCGGGTAATAATATAGCTGTTCTCTTGTGTTGTTATGTTGTTACACATGTTATTACTGATTATAAGCTGGGTGGTTCCAGCCCTGAATGCTGATTGGCTGACAGCTGTGCTATATCAGACCGTATACCACGGGTATGACACAATATTTATTTTTACTGCTCTAATTCCGTTGGTAACCTGTTTGTAATAGCAATAAGGCACCTGGGGTTTGTTACCACGGTTAAGGGCTGTATCCAGGCACCCCACATTGTGTCGTGCATAAGAACAGCTCTTAGCCGTGGTACATTGGTCTTATACCACACCCCCTCTGGCCTTATTGCTTAATCATAACATACATTGTCCATCCATAGTAATCTGAGGTGTTAAAGGCTAATGTAAAACGGGTTGTGATCGTCTCTTCCCTCAGAGAGTGAGTGCACCCCTCGACAGCAGCTCCTGGAACACTTCCTGCGCCAGCTTCAGAGGTAAGGCTCTCTGACAACATGGACCACGTTTACATGAACACCAATTATCCCGTTTATTATTCCAAATGCTCAACTATTCTGTTTTTGAGTTGACACATATAAACATATCAGTTTGTATCCTGGTTATGAAAAACCAGGATAAGATGCCTGGGATATGCTGATCTTAGACGGGATACTGCGGCATGTCAACATCTTATCCCGTTTACTGTTGTTTTTCATGTTCTGTGCTGTCGGGTTCAGGTTCACATATCAAAGGTGCATGTAAACAGCTTACCCTGAATAAGACCTGAAGTGGGATATGAGCTACTATCTGGAATACTGTGTGCATGTAAACAGCTTACCCTGAATAAGACCTGAAGTGGGATATGAGCTACTATCTGGAATACTGTGTGCATGTAAACAGCTTACCCTGAATAAGACCTGAAGTGGGATATGAGCTACTATCTGGAATACTGTGTGCATGTAAACAGCTTACCCTGAATAAGACCTGAAGTGGGATATGAGCTACTATCTGGAATACTGTGTGCATGTAAACAGCTTACCCTGAATAAGACCTGAAGTGGGATATGAGCTACTATCTGGAATACTGTGTGCATGTAAACAGCTTACCCTGAATAAGACCTGAAGTGGGATATGAGCTACTATCTGGAATACTGTGTGCATGTAAACAGCTTACCCTGAATAAGACCTGAAGTGGGATATGAGCTACTATCTGGAATACTGTGTGCATGTAAACAGCTTACCCTGAATAAGACCTGAAGTGGGATATGAGCTACTATCTGGAATACTGTGTGCATGTAAACAGCTTACCCTGAATAAGACCTGAAGTGGGATATGAGCTACTATCTGGAATACTGTGTGCATGTAAACAGCTTACCCTGAATAAGACCTGAAGTGGGATATGAGCTACTATCTGGAATACTGTGTGCATGTAAACAGCTTACCCTGAATAAGACCTGAAGTGGGATATGAGCTACTATCTGGAATACTGTGTGCATGTAAACAGCTTACCCTGAATAAGACCTGAAGTGGGATATGAGCTACTATCTGGAATACTGTGTGCATGTAAACAGCTTACCCTGAATAAGACCTGAAGTGGGATATGAGCTACTATCTGGAATACTGTGTGCATGTAAACAGCTTACCCTGAATAAGACCTGAAGTGGGATATGAGCTACTATCTGGAATACTGTGTGCATGTAAACAGCTTACCCTGAATAAGACCTGAAGTGGGATATGAGCTACTATCTGGAATACTGTGTGCATGTAAACAGCTTACCCTGAATAAGACCTGAAGTGGGATATGAGCTACTATCTGGAATACTGTGTGCATGTAAACAGCTTACCCTGAATAAGACCTGAAGTGGGATATGAGCTACTATCTGGAATACTGTGTGCATGTAAACAGCTTACCCTGAATAAGACCTGAAGTGGGATATGAGCTACTATCTGGAATACTGTGTGCATGTAAACAGCTTACCCTGAATAAGACCTGAAGTGGGATATGAGCTACTATCTGGAATACTGTGTGCATGTAAACAGCTTACCCTGAATAAGACCTGAAGTGGGATATGAGCTACTATCTGGAATACTGTGTGCATGTAAACAGCTTACCCTGAATAAGACCTGAAGTGGGATATGAGCTACTATCTGGAATACTGTGTGCATGTAAACAGCTTACCCTGAATAAGACCTGAAGTGGGATATGAGCTACTATCTGGAATACTGTGTGCATGTAAACAGCTTACCCTGAATAAGACCTGAAGTGGGATATGAGCTACTATCTGGAATACTGTGTGCATGTAAACAGCTTACCCTGAATAAGACCTGAAGTGGGATATGAGCTACTATCTGGAATACTGTGTGCATGTAAACAGCTTACCCTGAATAAGACCTGAAGTGGGATATGAGCTACTATCTGGAATACTGTGTGCATGTAAACAGCTTACCCTGAATAAGACCTGAAGTGGGATATGAGCTACTATCTGGAATACTGTGTGCATGTAAACAGCTTACCCTGAATAAGACCTGAAGTGGGATATGAGCTACTATCTGGAATACTGTGTGCATGTAAACAGCTTACCCTGAATAAGACCTGAAGTGGGATATGAGCTACTATCTGGAATACTGTGTGCATGTAAACAGCTTACCCTGAATAAGACCTGAA
Organism: Oncorhynchus gorbuscha; assembly: GCF_021184085.1. Classification (NCBI taxonomy): domain Eukaryota; kingdom Metazoa; phylum Chordata; class Actinopteri; order Salmoniformes; family Salmonidae; genus Oncorhynchus; species Oncorhynchus gorbuscha. The sequence goes on from NW_025746977.1 coordinate 5,941, forward strand.
GTGGGATATGAGCTACTATCTGGAATACTGTGTGCATGTAAACAGCTTACCCTGAATAAGACCTGAAGTGGGATATGAGCTACTATCTGGAATACTGTGTGCATGTAAACAGCTTACCCTGAATAAGACCTGAAGTGGGATATGAGCTACTATCTGGAATACTGTGTGCATGTAAACAGCTTACCCTGAATAAGACCTGAAGTGGGATATGAGCTACTATCTGGAATACTGTGTGCATGTAAACAGCTTACCCTGAATAAGACCTGAAGTGGGATATGAGCTACTATCTGGAATACTGTGTGCATGTAAACAGCTTACCCTGAATAAGACCTGAAGTGGGATATGAGCTACTATCTGGAATACTGTGACCTGCATGTAAACAGCTTACCCTGAATAAGACCTGAAGTGGGATATGAGCTACTATCTGGAATACTGTGTGCATGTAAACAGCTTACCCTGAATAAGACCTGAAGTGGGATATGAGCTACTATCTGGAATACTGTGTGCATGTAAACAGCTTACCCTGAATAAGACCTGAAGTGGGATATGAGCTACTATCTGGAATACTGTGTGCATGTAAACAGCTTACCCTGAATAAGACCTGAAGTGGGATATGAGCTACTATCTGGAATACTGTGTGCATGTAAACAGCTTACCCTGAATAAGACCTGAAGTGGGATATGAGCTACTATCTGGAATACTGTGTGCATGTAAACAGCTTACCCTGAATAAGACCTGAAGTGGGATATGAGCTACTATCTGGAATACTGTGTGCATGTAAACAGCTTACCCTGAATAAGACCTGAAGTGGGATATGAGCTACTATCTGGAATACTGTGTGCATGTAAACAGCTTACCCTGAATAAGACCTGAAGTGGGATATGAGCTACTATCTGGAATACTGTGTGCATGTAAACAGCTTACCCTGAATAAGACCTGAAGTGGGATATGAGCTACTATCTGGAATACTGTGTGCATGTAAACAGCTTACCCTGAATAAGACCTGAAGTGGGATATGAGCTACTATCTGGAATACTGTGTGCATGTAAACAGCTTACCCTGAATAAGACCTGAAGTGGGATATGAGCTACTATCTGGAATACTGTGTGCATGTAAACAGCTTACCCTGAATAAGACCTGAAGTGGGATATGAGCTACTATCTGGAATACTGTGTGCATGTAAACAGCTTACCCTGAATAAGACCTGAAGTGGGATATGAGCTACTATCTGGAATACTGTGTGCATGTAAATGTGTTCAGTGACAGATCCATCTCTGGATTAGTCCTGTTGGTGACATGAAAGTCAGTTCAGTCGGTACGAAGACTTCTGTTTGTCTCGTCTTTCCAGGAAGGATGCCCATGGGTTCTTCACTTTCCCAGTGACAGACGCCATCGCTCCAGGTTACTCTGTGATAATTAAACACCCCATGGATTTCAGCACCATGAACGACAAGATCACAGACAACGAGTACAAAACCGTCACAGAGTTCAAGGTAAGGAGTTGCTACAAGCGACCACATGGCGATCTGTCCACCACAGATCACAGGAACTGTCATGATTAGAATTTTGAGATGTACCTCAATACGTCCTTCAGTGATTCCTCACCTCTTTCTGAACTGTATTGGAGGAGAAGGTCCAACGGGCCTCCCCTTGAGCATTTTAAGAAGGTGACAAGGATAGAAAATACAAGGAATCAGGGAAAGATGACTTGTGAAAGAGCCTTGGCGTTATCACGTTGATATAACTTGTGGAAGTGGAATGTGTGTGCTGTACATAATGGTTACATTCATAACATTGACAGTGTTTTCAAAGGGAGGATATTTATTTTCTTCAATTAAACAAATATTTGTGTTGAAGTATTTGTATCAGTTTTCTATTTGTAATTGAGTGGCGGGGAGCTTGTTGTTATAAAGCGGTTGCTTCCTCTGTTGCAGGCCGACTTCAAGCTGATGTGTGATAATGCCATGGTGTATAACCGTCCAGAGACCGTTTACTACAAGGCTGCCAAGAAACTGCTGCACACTGGCTTCAAGATGATGAGCAAAGTAATGAGTAGTGTCTCTACGAGGAGCGGATAGAGGCCTCATTGTCAGTGTATGATTTTGTGGTGCTGATGTTCATAACCCATCCATGTAATTCCCTTTCCTGTGACAGATGTCTTCACTGGTGGAGTCCTGTTTCTCCTTGTCCTTTTCTGTTCTCTCTCTGTCCTTTCACATGTTGGTCATTCTTCCTCCTCTCTGGTTTTGTGAAACAGATTTGCCTCTGTGTGGTTTTACTTCAGACACACCACACTGTAACGTCCTTGTATATTTCTTTATTGGAGTATTCAGGAGACTGTAGAACAACTAAGCAGATAGAAGGCAGACGTGTGACTCAAGATGTCTGATCAATGTTTTCCCTCCTAACAATCATCACCATCGCAGTTAGACTTACCACCACCATCCCACCAGCCATCCCACCAGCCATCCCATCCTGACTTCCCATTCCATCACCATCACCATCCCATCCCGACATAACATCCAGCCATCCCATCCTGACATAACATCCAGCCATCCCATCCTGACATACCATCCCACCAGCCAATCCCATCCCACCCATCCTGAGATCAATCCCACCAGCCATCCCATCCTGACAGCCAATCCCATCCCCCTACCATCCCACCAGCCATCCCACCACCATCCATCCTGTCCCACCAGCCATCCCACCAGTCATCCTACCATCCCATCCACCAGACAATCCCACCAGCCAATCCCATCCCCCTAGACAATCCCATCCACCAGCCATCCCACTACCATCCCACCACCATCCCACCAGCCATCCCCACCAGCCATCCCACCAGTCATCCTACCAGCCATCCAATCCTGCCATCCCACCAGCCATCCCACTGTCCCACCACCAGACAATCCCATCCCACCAGACAATCCCATCCACCAGCCATCCCACTACCATCCCACCAGCCATCCCACCACCATCCCACCAGCCATCCTGTCCCACCAGCCATCCCACCAGTCATCCTACCAGCCATCTCCTGCCATCCCACCAGCCATCCCATCCCATCCCTACCACCATCCCACCAGCCATCCTATCACTCTCTGGCTGAGTTGTGGCAGATGGAGTATAAAGCAATTCCCTTTGGTTCTCTTTCTCCCCCTGTGGTTCTCTTTCTGTGGTTCTCTCTCTCTCTCTCTCTGGCTCTTTTTCCGTGGCTCTGCTCTGTTTCCAGGAGCGGCTGTTAGCACTGAAGCGTAGCATGTCTTTCATGCAGGACATGGATTTCTCTCAGCAGGCGGCCATTTTAGGGGAGGAGGACTTGGCGTCTGAGGAGCCCCCTCCGGAGGTCATCTCCATGCCCGTGGAGTCGGCGTCGGCCAAGAAATCCAAGAAACCCAAAGACATGAAAGATATGAAGGAAGTCATCAGGTAGAATGGACTGGCCTACTCTCTAGTCCAGTGTCTTGACTTCGGTAGATGTTGGTCTCATGCATCATGTACTTCATCCCCTTCTGTTATCCCGGGCTTGGTACAATGTGATGGACGAGGCCCATAAACCACTGCTGTATGGTGCTCATTGTAGGACTCGTGTATCCTACATGTTCCATCCAACATGCAACATAACCAGGAACTGTAGAGTAACAGTGTGTATCTCTGTGGTCCCAGCCAGGGCCGGCCCGCTCATTAGGCAGGATTAGGCAGCCGCCTATGAGTTTAGCAATTTCTGAGCTAAACTAACCAAGGCGCATTTACAACAACACATAATTCTGCCCCAAAATAATGACAATTTCTCTCAGCCAGTGGCATAAGGGCTTTTTAGGTGAGAGCTGATGCCACACTATGATAAGCAGTGCCCATTTTGACAAAGGAAGAGACTCAAAATATTTATCTTGTCCATTCCTGTCGCGCCTCTCCAGGGTGCTGTCGGAGAGACGCGTCGCTGCGTCACACCACCAACATCCTGTCAATAAAGTCATCTACCACCATGTAACAGATGTAGATAGAAAGAGTAGGTGTCCTTTTCTGTAGCCTACAGGATGGAGATAAAATGGATGACAATGTAATGAGATGGAAACGTTTTTATCGTACAGGTTTCTCCCATCAAAGAGCGTAAATGATGCCTCGTCAAAATAGAAAAGTGCTGACATGTTAACATACAACACATCCTAACAACAGGACAGGTCAAAGTCAAATGGACAATCAGGCTGCTCACAACTTTTGTCCAGGAGTTTCATCCCGTGGGCTAAATTGTCATGATCAGTGGTTTCAAGTTTGTATCCATCAATTTTTCGACGAGCTGATCATAACGAAAACATGAACTACTTGTGCATTTCCCGCTGTGTAAACACACTGCAAATAGGCTCAGGATAACAACTCCTCCTGATGGAGTTGAGTAGCTGATATTCAGAGCTTAAAGAAGTTGATTAGTGACAGGAATCAGGATGAATAAAGCCACTGTACCTCAGTAAGCACGGACCAACACTGACGTCTTCTTTTGATTTGGCCTTGATTTACACGGACGTTGTGTTCTAGTCCAATCCGGATCAACTCTGAACCCATCATACACTTCTGTTTGTTTCAGATTTTGTCCGGTCTGGTCTAGCCTTGATTTAGCCAAAATTATATGTCTATTAATTAAATAATTTAATTAATCTTTTCACCTTTCATTTAGAACTGAAAATCACCTTTTATTCAGAACCTAAACTTCAACATCTGGAAAAAAAACCTATTTTAGACGTCTTTTCAACGTAGTTTTGCTTACTGGGACTATTCTTATAGGGGTGGCAGAATGTGGTCCCAGCAGTCACCTGTATTAACCAGTGATCTGTGGAGTGACCGTGTGCATCTCTGTGGTCCCAGCAGTCACCTGTATTAACCAGTGATCTGTGGAGTGACCGTGTGCATCTCTGTGGTCCCAGCAGTCACCTGTATTAACCAGTGATCTGTGGAGTGACCGTGTGCATCTCTGTGGTCCCAGCAGTCACCTGTATTAACCAGTGATCTGTGGAGTGACCGTGTGCATCTCTGTGGTCCCAGCAGTCACCTGTATTAACCAGTGATCTGTGGAGTGACCTCTGTGGTCCCAGCATCTCTGTGGTCCCAGCAGTCACTGTATTAACCAGTGATCTGTGGAGTGACCGTGTGCATCTCTGTGGTCCCAGCAGTCACCTGTATTAGCCAGTGATCTGTGGAGTGACCGTGTGCATCTCTGTGGTCCCAGCAGTCACCTGTATTAACCAGTGATCTGTGGAGTCCCATCTCTGTGGTCCCAGCAGTTACCTGTATGAGCCAGATCTGTGGAGTGACGCCTGCAGCCTGACTGACAGCACAGCCAGTGATCTGGAACACGTTCTGGCCCTGATCTGTGGAGTGACACGCTGCAGCCCAGAAGTCACCTGTATTAACCAGTGATCTGTGGAGTTTGACCGGGGGTCTTCTCTGTGGTCCCAACAGTCACCTGTATTAACCAGTGATCTGTAGTGACCAGTGTGCATCTTGTGGTCCCAGCAGTCACCTGTATTAACCAGTCTTCCAGGTGCATCTTTTCCCAGCAGTCACCTTTTAACCAGTGATCTGTGGAGTGACTGTGCATCTCTGTGGTCCCAGCAGTCACCTGTATTAACTAGTGATCTGTGGAAATCTCTGTGGTCCCAGCAGTTACCTGTATTAACCAGTGATCTGTGGAGTGACCGTGTGCATCTCTGTGGTCCCAGCAGTCACCTGATATTAACTTCAGTGATCTGTGGAGTGACCGTGTGCATCTCTGTGGTCCCAGCAGTCACCTGTATGACCAGTGATCTGTGGAGTGACCGTGTGCATCTCTGTGGTCCCAGCAGTCACCTGTATTAACCAGTGATCTGTGGAGTGAATGCTCTCTGTGGTCCCAGCAGTCACCTGTATTAACCAGTGATCTGTGGAGTGACTGTGTGCATCTCTGTGGTCCCAGCAGTCACCTGTATTAACCAGTGATCTGTGGAGTGACATCTCTGTGGTCCCAGCAGTCACCTGTATTAACCAGTGATCTGTGGAGTGAAATACCGACTGATGCAGCCTCCAGTGATCTGTGGAGTCCGTGTGCATCTCTGTGGTCCCAGCAGTCACCTGTATGACCAGTGATCTGTGGAGTGACCATGTGTGCATCTCTGTGGTCCCAGCAGTTGTACCTGTAACCAGTGATCTGTGGAGTGTGGAGTGACCATGTGCATCTCTGTGGTCCCAGCAGTCACCTGTATTAACCAGTGATCTGTGGAGTGACCATGTGCATCTCTGTGGTCCCAGCAGTTACCTGTATGAGCCAGTGATCTGTGGAGTGACCGTGTGCATCTCTGTGGTCCCAGCAGTTACCTGTATGAGCCAGAGGGGAAATGCAGCCTGAACAGCGGAGGAACACGTTCTGGCCCTGGTGGAGCACGCTGCAGATGAAGCACACGACCATCAACCTACATGCCCAACTCCAAGGTATATATATATAGTACCAGTCAAAAGTTTGGACACACTTACTCATTCCAGGGTTTTTCTTTATTTTTTAAACTATTTTCTGCATTGTAGAATAATAGTGAAGACATAAAAACTATAAAGTAACACATATGGAATCGTGTATTAACCAAAAAAGTGTTAAACAAATTGATATTCTTCAAATAGCCACCCTTTACCTTGATGACAGCTTTGCACACTCTTGGCATTCTCTCAACCAGCTTCACCTGGAATGCTTTTCCAACAGTCTTGAAGGTGTTCCCATATATGCTGAGCACTTGTTGGCTGCTTTTCCTTCACTCTGCGGTCCAACTCATTGAGGTCGGGTGATTGTGGAGGTCAGGTCATCTGATGCAGCACTCCATCACTCTCCTTCTTGATCAAATAGCCCTTACACAGCCTGGAGGTGTGTTGGGTCATTGTCCTGTTGAAAAACAAATGATAGCCCAAAATCAGATGGGATGGCGTATCACTGCAGAATGCTATGGTAGCCATGCTGGTTAAGTGTGCCTTGAATTCTAAATAAATCACATACATTGTCACCAGAAAAGCTCCTCCACACCATAACACTTCCTCCTCCATGCTTTACGCTGGGAAATACACATGCAGAGATCATTAGTTCACCCACACCATAACACCTCTTCCTCCATGCTTTACGGTGGGAAATACACGTGCGGAGATCATCCGTTCACCCACACCATAACACCTCCTCCTCCATGCTTCACGGTGGGAAATACACGTGCGGAGATCATCCGTTCATCTACTCTGCGTCTCACAAAGACAGTGGTTGGAACCAAAAATCTCCAATTTCGGTCTTCAGACCAAAGGACAGATTTCCACCGGTCCAATGTCCATTGCTCATGTTTCTTGGCCGAAGCAAGTCTTTTCTTCTTATTGTTGTCCTTTAGTTGTGGTTTCTTTGCAGAAATTCGACCACAAGGCCTGATTCACACAGTCTCCTCTGAACAGTTGATGTTGAGATGTGTCTGTTACTTGAACTCTGTGAAGCATTTATTTGGGCTGCAATTTCTGATACTGGTAACTCTAATGAACGTATCCTCTGCAGCAGAGGTAACTCTGGGTCTTGCTTTTCCTGTGGCGGTCCTCATTAGAGCCAGTTTCATCACAGCGCTTGATGGTTTTTGCGACTGCACTTGAAGAAACTTTCAAAGTTCTTTACATTTTCCGTATTGATTGACCTTCATGTCTTAAAGTAATGATGGACTGACGTTTCTTTTGCTTATTTGAGCTGTTCTTGCCTTAATTTGGATTTGGTATTTTACTAAATAGGGATATATTCTGTATAGCCCCACATACCTTGTCACAACACAACTGATTGCCTCAAACATATTAAGAAGGAAAGAAATTCCACAAATTAACTTTTAAGAAGGCACACTTGTTAATTGAAATACATTCCAGGTGACTACCTCATGAAGCTGGTTGAGAGAATGCCAAGAGTGTGCAAAACTGTCATCAAGGCAAAGGGTGGCTACTTGAAGAAACTCAAATATAAAATATATGTTGATTTTATTTACCACGTTTTTTGTTTACTACATGATTCAATGTGTTATTTCATAGTTGTGATTTCTTCACTATTATTCTACAATATAGAAAATAGTACAAATAAAGAAAAACCCTTGAATGTAAAACCTTTACCAGTAGTGTACACATTACCAAGTTTCTTTGTGTGTTTTTCTTAGTTTTTTACTGTTTTCTACATTGTAGAATAATAGTGAAGATATAAAAACTAGGAAATAACACATATGGAATCATGTAGTAACCAAAAACGTGTTAAATCAAAAATAAACACTGTACATAAAGATCAGCTGCTATATGCCCAGGTCCAAGGTACTGTACTCAATACAACAGTGTGTTTTAATCAGATATGACTGCTAGCCTAGAGGTTAGAGAAGCGGAGGGTTGCTGGTCCGAATCCCTGACTTTGAGTTAGGTTTAAAAGATGGATATTTAAAGTGGATGCCAGGGTTGATCTATGTTTAGTTATCCCGGTGACCACATGGTTCTAGTGTCCTGTTGACCACATGGTTCTAGTGTCCCGGTGACCATGATTGTAGTGTCCCAGTGACCACATGGTTCTAATGTCCCAGTGACCACATGGTTTTAGTGTCCCGGTGACCACACGGTTCTAGTGTCCTGTTGCCAACATGGTTGTAGTGTCCCGGTGACCACATGGTTCTAGTGTCCTGTTGACCACATGGTTGTATTGTCCCAGTGACCACATGGTTCTAGTGTCCCAGTGACCACATGGTTTTAGTGTCCCGGTGACCACACGGTTCTAGTGTCCCAGTGACCACACGGTTCTAGTGTCCCTGTGACCACATGGTTCTAGTGTCCCTGTGACCATTTACATTACATTTACATTTAAGTCATTTAGCAGACGCTCTTATCCAGAGCGACTTACAAATTGGTGCATTCACCTTATGACATCCAGTGGAACAGTCACTTTACAATAGTGCATCTAAATCTTAAAGGGGGGGGGGAATTACTTATCCTATCCTAGGTATTCATTAAAGAGGTGGGGTTTCAGGTGTCTCCGGAAGGTGGTGATTGACTCCGCTGTCCTGGCGTCGTGAGGGAGTTTGTTCCACCATTGGGGGGCCAGAGCAGCGAACAGTTTTGACTGGGCTGAGCGGGAGCTGTACTTCCTCAGTGACCACATGGTTCTAGTGCCCCAGTGACCACATGGTTCTAGTGTCCCAGTGACCACATGGTTCTAGTGTCCCAGTGTGACCACATGGTTCTAGTGTCCCAGTGACCACATGGTTCTAGTGTCCCAGTGACCACATGGTTCTAGTGTCCCAGTGACCACATGGTTCTTGTGTCCCAGTGACCACATGGTTGTAGTGTCCCAGTGACCACATGGTTCTAGTGTCCCAGTGACCACATGGTTGTAGTGTCCCAGTGACCACATGGTTCTAGTGTCCCAGTGACCACATGGTTGTAGTGTCCCAGTGACCACATGGTTGTAGTGTCCCAGTGACCACATGGTTCTAGTGTCCCAGTGACCACATGGTTGTAGTGTCCCAGTGACCACATGGTTGTAGTGTCCCAGTGACCACATGGTTCTTGTGTCCCAGTGACCACATGGTTGTAGTGTCCCAGTGACCACATGGTTGTAGTGTCCCAGTGACCACATGGTTGTAGTGTCCCAGTGACCACATGGTTGTGACCACATGGTGTCCCAGTGTCCCAGTGACCACATGGTTGTAGTGTCCCAGTGACCACATGGTTGTAGTGTCCCAGTGACCACATGGTTGTAGTGTCCCAGTGACCACATGGTTGTAGTGTCCCAGTGACCACATGGTTGTAGTGTCCCAGTGACCACATGGTTGTAGTGTCCCAGTGACCACATGGTTGTAGTGTCCCAGTGACCACATGGTTGTAGTGTCCCAGTGACCACATGGTTGTAGTGTCCCAGTGACCACATGGTTGTAGTGTCCCAGTGACCACATGGTTGTAGTGTCCCAGTGACCACATGGTTGTAGTGTCCCAGTGACCACATGGTTGTAGTGTCCCAGTGACCACATGGTTGTAGTGTCCCAGTGACCACATGGTTGTAGTGTCCCAGTGACCACATGGTTGTAGTGTCCCAGTGACCACATGGTTGTAGTGTCCCAGTGACCACATGGTTGTAGTGTCCCAGTGACCACATGGTTGTAGTGTCCCAGTGACCACATGGTTGTAGTGTCCCAGTGACCACATGGTTGTAGTGTCCCAGTGACCACATGGTTGTAGTGTCCCAGTGACCACATGGTTGTAGTGTCCCAGTGACCACATGGTTGTAGTGTCCCAGTGACCACATGGTTGTAGTGTCCCAGTGACCACATGGTTGTAGTGTCCCAGTGACCACATGGTTGTAGTGTCCCAGTGACCACATGGTTGTAGTGTCCCAGTGACCACATGGTTGTAGTGTCCCAGTGACCACATGGTTGTAGTGTCCCAGTGACCACATGGTTGTAGTGTCCCAGTGACCACATGGTTGTAGTGTCCCAGTGACCACATGGTTGTAGTGTCCCAGTGACCACATGGTTGTAGTGTCCCAGTGACCACATGGTTGTAGTGTCCCAGTGACCACATGGTTGTAGTGTCCCAGTGACCACATGGTTGTAGTGTCCCAGTGACCACATGGTTGTAGTGTCCCAGTGACCACATGGTTGTAGTGTCCCAGTGACCACATGGTTGTAGTGTCCCAGTGACCACATGGTTGTAGTGTCCCAGTGACCACATGGTTGTAGTGTCCCAGTGACCACATGGTTGTAGTGTCCCAGTGACCACATGGTTGTAGTGTCCCAGTGACCACATGGTTGTAGTGTCCCAGTGACCACATGGTTGTAGTGTCCCAGTGACCACATGGTTGTAGTGTCCCAGTGACCACATGGTTGTAGTGTCCCAGTGACCACATGGTTGTAGTGTCCCAGTGACCACATGGTTGTAGTGTCCCAGTGACCACATGGTTGTAGTGTCCCAGTGACCACATGGTTGTAGTGTCCCAGTGACCACATGGTTGTAGTGTCCCAGTGACCACATGGTTGTAGTGTCCCAGTGACCACATGGTTGTAGTGTCCCAGTGACCACATGGTTGTAGTGTCCCAGTGACCACATGGTTGTAGTGTCCCAGTGACCACATGGTTGTAGTGTCCCAGTGACCACATGGTTGTAGTGTCCCAGTGACCACATGGTTGTAGTGTCCCAGTGACCACATGGTTGTAGTGTCCCAGTGACCACATGGTTGTAGTGTCCCAGTGACCACATGGTTGTAGTGTCCCAGTGACCACATGGTTGTAGTGTCCCAGTGACCACATGGTTGTAGTGTCCCAGTGACCACATGGTTGTAGTGTCCCAGTGACCACATGGTTGTAGTGTCCCAGTGACCACATGGTTGTAGTGTCCCAGGTGACCAGGATGGTTGTAGTGTCCCAGTGACCACATGGTTGTAGTGTCCCAGTGACCACATGGTTGTAGTGTCCCAGTGACCACATGGTTGTAGTGTCCCAGTGACCACATGGTTGTAGTGTCCCAGTGACCACATGGTTGTAGTGTCCCAGTGACCACATGGTTGTAGTGTCCCAGTGACCACATGGTTGTAGTGTCCCAGTGACCACATGGTTGTAGTGTCCCAGTGACCACATGGTTGTAGTGTCCCAGTGACCACATGGTTGTAGTGACCAGATCCCAGTGACCACATGGTTGTAGTGTCCCAGTGACCACATGGTTGTAGTGTCCCAGTGACCACATGGTTGTAGTGTCCCAGTGACCACATGGTTGTAGTGTCCCAGTGACCACATGGTTCTAGTGTCCCAGTGACCACATGGTTGTAGTGTCCCAGTGACCACATGGTTCTTGTGTTCCTGTATTTTCAGATGGGTTACCTGAGGAAAGAGCCTGATGGTAATCTGTTGTACACTGTAGTGAATCAGCTGAATCCAGAAGCAAAAGGTTTGTTCCCTACTTTTCTCTGGTATTATCCAGTGGGAAACTCACAGTCCCAAATGGCAGCCTATTCCCTATATAGTACACTACTTTTGACCAGAGCCCTATGGACCCAATGGACCCTGGTCAAAAGTAGTGCACTACATTGGAATAGGTCCTGACCATTTGGGACAAGATATAGAACCTGTATAGATGTACTGTATCAGATAAATGTCCAAGGTGTTCTATACCATGTGACACAGAGGGCCTGTTCTGTCTCTGCTTCCCAGAGGAGGAGACCCACCCTGTGGACCTGAGCTCTCTGTCCAATAAGCTCCTTCCTGGATTAACAACACTGGGTTTCAAAGATGACAGGAGACACAAGGGTATGTACAGAAAGTACAAAGCTGCTTAGCGGTTAGCTAACACGTTGGATACATGTCCTGACCATGTAAAAAGTCAATGTGACCTCCTGCTGCTTAGCGGTTAGCTAGCGGTTAGCTAACACGTTGGATACATGTCCTGACCATGTAAAAAAGTCAATGTGACCTCCTGCTGCTTAGCGGTTAGCTAACACGTTGGATACATGTCCTGACCATGTAAAAAAGTCAATGGGACCTCCTGCTGCTTAGCGGTTAGCTAACACGTTGGATACATGTCCTGACCATGTAAAAAAGTCAATGTGACCTCCTGCTGCTTAGCGGTTAGCTAACACGTTGGATACATGTCCTGACCATGTAAAAAAGTCAATGTAACAATGGTCCTGACCTCCTGCTGCTTAGACGTTCTAGATTCTGTCTTTCATAATGTTGGCTATGATGAGAGAATTTCTTCCAAGGCTTCTTCCAAGCTCTTAGACGTTCTAGTTCTGTCTTTCATAATGTTGTATGATGTGGCTTCCTTCTTCTGCTCGTCGTGTGTGTGTGTGTGTGTGTGTGTGTGTGTGTGTGTGTGTGTGTGTGTGTGTGTGTGTGTGTGTGTGTGTGTGTGTGTGTGTGTGTGTGTGTGTGTGTGTGTGTGTGTGTGTGTGTGTGTGTGTGTGTGTGTGTGTGTGTAGTGACGTTCCTGAGCAGTACCTACAACACCCAGACCCTGCAGAACAACTCCATCTACCCAGACCTGCTGCCTGATGAGATGGACCTGCTCTACTCAGCCTACGGGGATGAGACTGGGGTGCAGTGTGCTCTCAGGTTAGTCGATGCTGTAGCAGCACTGGTATCATTACTGGAGCTCGGGTTCCTATTGGACCGTTCTTGGAATCAGGATGCAATAATGAGGAAATCCAGGGATTTCTGGGAATTTTGGGGGAAATTTACCACAATTTTGCTACCCTTCCTGCTGTGCACATCTAACGTGCTGTATGAGAAAGCCTTAACGTTGTAGTATATACTGTGTAAATGCTGTCTCCTTCCTCATTCCAGTATTCAGGAGTTTGTTAAAGGTTGTGGGAACGTTACTAAGCGTTTGGTTGACGGGCTGCTGGATAAGATGACTGCAGGGGACCACTCTAAGGCTGTCTACCAGATCAGACAGGTCTGTACCCCATTAACACACTCATACAGGCTGGGCCCCAAATGGCTATCTAGGGCTCTACCTTTGACCCGGGCCATCTGGGGGGGGCACCATCACACATATGACTTCCTAAAGCACACCGTGGGGTCCCGTCTGGGGGGGGGGGACACCATCACACATATGACTTCCTAAAGCACGCCGTGTGGGTCCTGTCTGGGGGGGGTCAGTCACATATGACTTCCTAAAGCACACCGTGGGGGTCCCGTCTGGGGGGGTCAGACTTCACATATGACTTCCTAAAGCACACCGTGGGGGTCCTGTCTGGGGGGGTCAGTCACATATGACTTCCTAAAGCACACCGTGTGGGTCCTGTCTGGGGGGGTCAGTCACATATGACTTCCTAAAGCACACCGTGGGGTCCCGTCTGGGGGGGGGGGGGTCAGTCACATATGACTTCCTAAAGCACACCGTGGGGGTCCCGTCTGGGGGGGTCAGTCACATATGACTTCCTAAAGCACACCGTGGGGGTCCTGTCTGGGGGGTCACAGTAAGTCCTGTGTTAGGGGGACAGTTCCTGTGTCCTGTCTGGGGGGGTCAGTAAGTCCTGTGGGGTGGGGTCCTGTGTTGGGGGTATTTACAGATAGATTATTTTTCCTGCTACTTTTATGTTAACTAGTCCTTCTGGGGGGACAGTAAGTCCTGGTTTTGACAGTGGTAGATTATTTTTCCTGTTCTAACTAGTGGTAGAAGCTGGGTATATAACTAGTTTTGACTAGTGGTAGAAGCTGGGTATATAACTTAGTTCTAACTAGTGATAGAAGCTGGGTCTATATAACATTATGTTAACTAGTTTTAACTAGTGGTAGAAGCTGGGTCTATATGTACATTATGTTAACTAGTTTTAACTAGTGATAGAAGCTGGGTCTATATGTACATTATGTTAACTAGTTTTAACTAGTGGTAGAAGCTGGGTCTATATGTACATTATGTTAACTAGTTTTAACTAGTGGTAGTAATATGTACATTATGTTAATGTGTTTCAGAAAAAAGAAACATGGCGTTTATGTTAACTTACCGGACGAACCCAAGAGCAACATTTACGATATGCAGGTAAAGTATTTTACAGCTGTTCAATTGAATATGCTTACAGTGATTTTGTTTAGTGGTTGGTGTGTGTGTGAGTGTGAGTGAGTGTGTGTGTGTGTGAGTGTGAGTGAGTGTGTGTGTGTGTGTCCATCCTGCTTGCCCAACATGGTTGACCCTCCAGATGTGTGTGTTTATTTGCCCAGATGGCTGATGGGACAGGTCTGGGAGAGGGCAGCTCAGTGCTGGACTTCATGTCCATGAAGAGCTACTCTGACATGTCTCTGGAGATGTCCATGCTCAACTCTTTAGGTGAGAATCCTACCTGGTTGTAAATCAGTAGTATCGCTTCCATTATCTTAACCACCTGTGTGTTTACCTCCACCTCCCATACAGACATATAAACACACACACAGACACACACAGAAACACACAGGCACACACACACACACACTCAGTCTTTATAGTGATTGTTTACCATAGCCCTATAGTAGTGCACTATACAGGGAATAGGGGGCTGTTCGGTATGCGGACCCTGTCATCTTCACCACTTGTATGACTGTAATGGTCTTCCCTGTGTGTCTCCTCTGCTCTCAGGGAAGTCAGTGAAGAAGGAGCCGGGGCATGAAGACGGGGTCAGCCAGCAGCACTTTGAGGAGGCAGCCAAGCTGCTGCAGGAGTTCCAGGAGGGCCAGGTGGAGAGGGGAGGCTCCAGACCCTCCTCTAACCTCTCCTCCCTGTCAGGGACCTCCGACAGGGACCAGCACCACCTGGGTGAGGACTGCAGGACAACACTGTCTGGAGCTCATCCACTTACCTGGCTGTATCAGTTCTTAAGTCCCAAATGACACCCTATTCCCTATATAGTGCACTACTTTTGACCAGAGCCCATACAGCTCTGGTCAAAAGTAGTGTGCTATGTATGGAATAGGGTGCCATTTGGGACGTAGAAGGTGCTCCTCCACCTGCCTCGCTGAGCCAGTGTCAGAAACATGCAGGATTTGGTCTGTCTGTGCCAGTTGCCATTTTGTGCCTTGTTGACACTTACAGGCTCGGTATATCCCATCAGTCACTTAAAACTGTAAGGACAGATGGTCTGGATAACATCTTCTGCCAAATTCATAAATATCATGTAAAATGATATGAGACATGAGTTTCAACGTTTCAAAGGCTTTGTAGACATGTGATTTATGTGCTTTGTTTCAATGACCGTTGGTTTTTCTATGTTCCTCCTCAGGGAGTCCCTCACACCTGGGTGTTGGTGACCAGTCTGAGATGGTTCATGACCCCTATGAGTTCCTCCAGTCTCCAGAGCCAGGCTCCACATCCAACAGCTGACCTATGAGTTCCTCCAGTCTCCAGAGCCAGGCTCCACATCCAACAGCTGACCTATGAGTTCCTCCAGTCCCCAGAGCCAGGCTCCACATCCAACAGCTGACCTATGAGTTCCTCCAGTCTCCAGAGCCAGGCTCCACATCCAACAGCTGACCTATGAGTTCCTCCAGTCTCCAGAGCCAGGCTCCTCCAGAGCCAGGCTCCACATCCAACAGCTGACCTATGAGTTCCTCCAGAGCCAGGCTCCACATCCAACAGCTGACCTATGAGTTCCTCCAGAGCCAGGCTCCACATCCAACAGCTGACCTATGAGTTCCTCCAGAGCCAGGCTCCACATCCAACAGCTGACCTATGAGTTCCTCCAGTCCCCAGAGCCAGGCTCCACATCCAACAGCTGACCTATGAGTTCCTCCAGTCTCCAGAGCCAGGCTCCACATCCAACAGCTGACCTATGAGTTCCTCCAGTCTCCAGAGCCAGGCTCCACATCCAACAGCTGACCTATGAGTTCCTCCAGTCTCCAGAGCCAGGCTCCACATCCAACAGCTGACCTATGAGTTCCTCCAGTCTCCAGAGCCAGGCTCCACATCCAACAGCTGACCCACACACTGGAGTTCCTCCAGTCTCCAACTGGCCAGGTCACACCAGTTCCTCCATCACTATACCATGATACTCAACTTTCCAAGGCTCCACATCCAACAGCTGACCTATGAGTTCCTCCAGAGCCAGGCTCCACATCCAAAAAAGGCAAAACAAAACTGTTTTAACTCTTTAAAAACATGCTTTATCTAAAATATTGTTTTCTGAGTTCAAACAAATGTGTCTCCAGAGCCATGAAGACTTCTGAGTATCCAACAGAAACTGACTAAGGAGATGGTAGAAGATGCCTCCAACTACTGAGTCTGAGATCAGACATTGTTTGATGGGTAATCTGATCCAACAGATCTGTGGCTTAGACCTAGAGTTCTGACGTCCTGAGCCACACTGGTTGTTTTGTTGTCTGACTCTGTGCTCTCAACACATCCAACAACGAGAGAGAACCTCAGACATGTTGTGGAAGGTCATCATGATTGTACAGATTATTTGTATGTGTGCTATACTTAAGAGAATAAAGTCCACATTGTGTTTTTACACAGTACTGTGTCATCAGGTTGTGTTTTTACCCAGTACTGTGTCATCAGGTTGTGTTTTTACCCAGTACTGTGTCATCAGGTTGTGTTTTTACCCAGTACTGTGTCATCAGGTTGTGTTTTTACCCAGTACTGTGTCATCAGGTTGTGTTTTTACCCAGTACTGTGTCATCAGGTTGTGTTTTTACACAGCACGGTGTCATCAGGTTGTGTTTTTAACAGTACTGACATCAGGTTGTGTTTTTACTCCAGTCGACCCAGGGGAGCCAGGGTAGACTGTCTTTGCAAATAAGCATTTGATTCTATCTACTTGCCTAATTAAATAAAGGTTAAAAATATGTATCAACCATCTCAGTGTAGGAGTGCTGATCTAGAATCAGACTCCCCCTGTCCATGTAATCCTGTTCATTGTTATCTAAATGGCTAAACTGATCCTAAATCAGCAGTCTTTTACTCTGAGACACAGATATATAATAAGGCCCCAGGAGCCTACCAACTCCTCCTTGTGAAGTCCTCCTCTCATAAAGGATGTTATCATGTGGGTTGTGTTGGTCCGCTGTGAAAGGACTGGTCCCTGTGTTTACATGGCTGCCCACTGTTAGTGAGAAAAGGACTGGTCCCTGTGTTTACATGGCTGCCCACTGTTAGTGAGAAAAGGACTGGTCCCTGTGTTTACATGGCTGCCCACTGTTAGTGTGAAAAGGACTGGTCCCTGTGTTTACATGGCTGCCCACTGTTAGTGAGAAAAGGACTGGTCCTGTGTTTACTGGCTGCCCACTGTTAGTGAGAAAAACTGGTCCCTGTGTTTACATGGCTGCCCACTGTTAGTGTTTGGTCCCTGTGTTTACATGGCTGCCCACTGTTAAAAAAGGACTGGTCCCTGTGTTTAATGGCTGCCCACTGTTAGTGAGAAAAGGACTGGTCCCTGTGTTTACATGGCTGCCCACTGTTAGTGAGAAAAGGACTGGTCCCTGTGTTTACATGGCTGCCCACTGTTAGTGAGAAAAGGACTGGTCCCTGTGTTTACATGGCTGCCCACTGTTAGTGAGAAAAGGACTGGTCCCTGTGTTTACATGGCTGCCCACTGTTAGTGAGAAAAGGACTGGTCCCTGTGTTTACATGGCTGCCCACTGTTAGTGAGAAAAGGACTGGTCCCTGTGTTTACATGGCTGCCCACTGTTAGTGTGAAAAAGGACTGGTCCCTGTGTTTACATGGCTGCCCACTGTTAGTGAAACTGGTCCCTGTGTTTACATGGCTGCCCACTGTTAGTGAGAAAAGGACTGGTCCCTGTGTTTACATGGCTGCCCACTGTTAGTGAGAAAAGGACTGGTCCCTGTGTTTACATGGCTGCCCACTGTTAGTGAGAAAAGGACTGGTCCCTGTGTTTACATGGCTGCCCACTGTTAGTGAGAAAAGGACTGGTCCCTGTGTTTACATGGCTGCCCACTGTTAGTGAGAAAAGGACTGGTCCCTGTGTTTACATGGCTGCCCACTGTTAGTGAGAAAAGGACTGGTCCCTGTGAAGTACATGGCTGCCCACTGTTAGTGAGAAAAGGACTGGTCCCTGTGTTTACATGGCTGCCCACTGTTAGTGAGAAAAGGACTGGTCCCTGTGTTTACATGGCTGCCCACTGTTAGTGAGAAAAGTGGTCCCTGTGTTTACATGGCTGCCCACTGTTAGTGAGAAAAGGACTGGTCCCTGTGTTTACATGGCTGCCCAGTTAGTGAAAAAAGGACTGGTCCCTGTGTTTACATGGCTGCCCACTGTTAGTGTCATCAAAAGGACTGGTCCCTGTGTTTACATGGCTGCCCACTGTTAGTGTGAAAAGGACTGGTCCCTGTGTTTACATGGCTGCCCAGTTAGTGTGAAAAGGACTGGTCCCTGTGTTTACATGGCTGCCCACTGTTAGTGAGAAAAGGACTGGTCCCTGTGTTTACATGGCTGCCCACTGTTAGTGAGAAAAGGACTGGTCCCTGTGTTTACATGGCTGCCCACTGTTAGTGAGAAAAGGACTGGTCCCTGTGTTTACATGGCTGCCCACTGTTAGTGTGAAAAGGACTGGTCCCTGTGTTTACATGGCTGCCCACTGTTAGTGAGAAAAGGACTGGTCCCTGTGTTTACATGGCTGCCCACTGTTAGTGAGAAAAGGACTGGTCCCTGTGTTTACATGGCTGCCCATTGTTAGTGTGAAAAGGACTGGTCCCTGTGTTTACATGGCTGCCCACTGTTAGTGAGAAAAGGACTGGTCCCTGTGTTTACATGGCTGCCCACTGTTAGTGAGAAAAGGACTGGTCCCTGTGTTTACATGGCTGCCCACTGTTAGTGACTGGTCCCTGTGTTTACATGGCTGCCCATTGTTAGTGTGAAAAGGACTGGTCCCTGTGTTTACATGGCTGCCCACTGTTAGTGAAAAAGTTAAAAATGGTCCCTGTGTTTACATGGCTGCCCACTGTTAGTGAGAAAAGGACTGGTCCCTGTGTTTACATGGCTGCCCATTGTTAGTGTGAAAAGGAGTCCCTGTGTTTACATGGCTGCCCACTGTTAGTGAAAAAGGACTGGTCCCTGTGTTTACATGGCTGCCCACTGTTAGTGTGAACTGGTCCCTGTGTTTAATGGCCCACTGGAGCCTACCAACTGGTCCCTGTGTTTACATGGCTGCCCACTGTTAGTGTGAAAAGGACTGGTCCCTGTGTTTACATGGCTGCCCACTGTTAGTGAGAAAAGGACTGGTCCCTGTGTTTACATGGCTGCCCACTGTTAGTGAGAAAAGGACTGGTCCCTGTGTTTACATGGCTGCCCACTGTTAGTGAGAAAAGGACTGGTCCCTGTGTTTACATGGCTGCCCACTGTTAGTGAGAAAAGGACTGGTTTACCCCCACTGTTAGTTTGGTCCCTGGCTGCCCACTGTTAGTGAGAAAAGGACTGGTCCCTGTGTTTACATGGCTGCCCACTGTTAGTGAGAAAAGGACTGGTCCCTGTGTTTACATGGCTGCCCACTGTTAGTGAGAAAAGGACTGGTCCCTGTGTTTACATGGCTGCCCACTGTTAGTGAGAAAAGGACTGGTCCCTGTGTTTACATGGCTGCCCACTGTTAGTGAGAAAAGGACTGGTCCCTGTGTTTACATGGCTGCCCACTGTTAGTGAGAAAAGGACTGGTCCCTGTGTTTACATGGCTGCCCACTGTTAGTGAGAAAAGGACTGGTCCCTGTGTTTACATGGCTGCCCACTGTTAGTGAGAAAAGGACTGGTCCCTGTGTTTACATGGCTGCCCACTGTTAGTGAGAAAAGGACTGGTCCCTGTGTTTACATGGCTGCCCACTGTTAGTGAGAAAAGGACTGGTCCCTGTGTTTACATGGCTGCCCACTGTTAGTGAGAAAAGGACTGGTCCCTGTGTTTACATGGCTGCCCACTGTTAGTGAGAAAAGGACTGGTCCCTGTGTTTACATGGCTGCCCACTGTTAGTGAGAAAAGGAACAAGCATGTTGGAGTGGAGTCTCTTACAGACCACCCAAGAGCTATTGTTGCTAAGCTACATGTCCAACCCACCAGTTTTAGCTGGACTGTCTGTTCTATTTAAGGACAATTCTAGAATGGAATCTTGTATTCGTGGAAAGGTAACACAGTTGTTCTGTCACAATGTTCCGTCTCTTCTCACAGCCACTGTATCTCTGTGACTGTGAGGAAAGAGACTGTAATGTTGAGTTCAAAACATCACACTGAAATGAATGTCAATGTTGTTAGTAGGTCTGTGCTGGTTTATGCCCATCAAGTTATGAAAAGGGTTCATTCAGACCATTAGGGACAGGATACAAAGCAACAATATACACTATATATACAAATGTATGTGGACAGCCCATCAAATTAGTGGATTCAGCTATTTCAGCCACACCCATTGCTGACAGGTGTATAAAACTGCGCTCGCAGCCATGCAATCTCCATAGACAAACATTGGCAGTAGAATGGCCTTACTGAAGAGCTCAGTGACTTTCAAGGTGGCACTGTCATAGGATGCCAGCTTTCCAACAAGTTCGTTTGTCAAATGTCTGCCCTGCTAGAGCTGGCCCGGTCAACTGTAAGAGCTGTTATTGTGAAGTGGAAACATCTAGTAGCAACAACGGCTAAGCCGCGAAGTCGTAGGCCACACAAGCTCACAGAACAGGACAACCGAGTGCTGAAGCGTGTAGGGCATAGAAATCATCTGTCCTCGGTTGTAAAACTCACTACTGATTTTCAAACTGCCCCTGGAAGCAACATCAGCACAAGAACTGTTTGTCAGGAGCTTCAAGAAATGGTTTTCCATGGCCGAGCAGCCGCACACAAGCCTGATATCACCATGCGCAATGCCAAGCATCGGCTGGAGTGGTGTAAAGCTCGCCGCCATTGGACTCTGGAGCAATGGAAATGCGTCCTCTTGAGCGATGAATCACGCTTCACGATCTGGCAGTCCGACAGACGAATCTGGGTTTGGCGGATGCCAAAGAGAACCCTACCTGCCCCAATGCATAGTGCCAACTGTAACGTTTGGTGGAGGAGGAATAATGGCCTGGGGCTGTTTTTCATGGTTCTGGCAAGGCTCCTTAGATCCAGTGAAGGGTACTCTCAACCCCATCGAACACCTTTGGGATGAACTGGAACAGACTCCGACACATACTTTAAAGGCTGCATCCTAAATGGGCCCTGGCACAAAGCGCACTATAAAGGGAACAGGGTTCTATTTAGGATGCAAGCTTTAAAGTATGTGTAGGAGTCTGTTAAGAAAGCAGAAGTTTCACTGACACAGTATGTCCTACCTGGTTTCAGTTCCCGTTATTCTGTGGAGGCTATAAATGATGTCGCATAATAACTGTCAGAGTCAATAACTGTAGAGTCAATAACTGTAGAGTCAATAACTGTAGAGTCAATAACTGTAGAGTCAATAACTGTAGAGTCAATAACTGTAGAGTCAATTACTGTAGAGTCAATAACTGTAGAGTCAATAACTGTAGAGTCAATAACTGTAGAGTCAATAACTGTAGAGTCAATAACTGTAGAGTCAATAACTGTAGAGTCAATAACTCCAAAAGAAACAAGTCATAGAAAGGAATCTCCCTAATTACGGCAACATGAATGGATGCAATGCCGAGGTCATAGGGCTAGAGTTCTAGGCTGCATATGTTACACACATGTTTCATTTTTATTAAAAATGATGTTTTAGGTATGCAAAATACTCAAACTTGGTTGTGCAGTCAGCCTGGTAAAAAGGCATCCTTTTAGAGGGAGTTCTATTATGACCGTGTACGGGGCATGCGCGTTTCTCCAAGGCCAGTTTCCATAGCAGTGGTCGCACCGCGAGATAAGTTCTCCAATTTATGATGATTGACTGACACACACCGTGCGAGTTCCTTTGATATGGATCTTACTATGGACTTACGTACGTTACATTTTATATAGCCTAGTAGCCTTCCTAATTGTTGCCTGCCCAATTGATTCAGTGCGCTTTTGCGTTTTGGCAAGAGACTGTAGCTGAGACAAAAGTCCGACTGATTGGGTAAAACAAACAATTATGGGAAATCAAGACGGTGAATTCTGCTTCTTAATTTGAGCAAATATTTATTTTTGTCATCACAGTGTGCTTTTCGTTTTTGTACGCCATCCGACAAAAGTAAGTCATTTTCTAATAATTTTGAATACACTTTACAGATGTAAAAAGGTCAACTTCAATAGCTTATTTGCTGTATTTTGATATGTGTATAATCAGTGTATGTATTTTATGTTTGCAGCTGTGCACGTTGGTGTTTTGGAAAATGTTTAGTTCTGATTGTGGTGTTTGCGTTGTTGAGTGTGTGACTGACAGATGAACACAAAACGCATCATGGAACATTCGCAGTTAAACGTCCGGTTGGTGGCATTTTGTTATGGCTTCTATATAATAAAGCCATTTGACTCACTATACATTTTCCTGTCTCGATTTATGTTTCAACTATTGTGGGAACTAGGGCTACATTATTTGCCTAGCAAAACAGTGTAGTCGGAGAAACCATCCGATTGGCAGGAGCGCAAATAAGAAGCCTGGGTCCTATTCATTAGTCCACACCGGAGCAAAACGTTTTGCAACTGCAAACGAAAACGAGGGTTTAGTCCAGACTAGTCTTTCCCAGTTTCAGTACATTTTCTTCCGCATGGCGCTTAATGAATACGCCAAAGGGATTCATTACTGAATTTGCTAGGCAACCGAATTTCAACCCCTGTCAATGAACTCAGGAGGCAGACAGGATCATACGCCCATGTCAACGCGCTGGCTCAATGCCCAGGTGATGATGACAAAACGATTAGCTCTACAGCATCATCATTTTTCATCCACTAACATTCTGACAATTGCATTTTGAGAATAAAGAGAATGGTCATTATGATTTTGATAGCTTAGTGGAGAAGGTAAGACGAGGAAGGGACCATTTTAAGTCAGATATAACGATAGAAACATAGTGGCATAGGAGGAGTTTGTCCGCGTAAATGTCATAGAAAAAGTTGAGCATTGATTGGGAAAGGTTCAAATGTTGTGCCTGCCTGACTACTCAAAGCAATATCCTCCTTGTGAAACGAACTTCTGTTTTTAAAAACCCGATAGTCCAAAGAAAAGGAAGTAGATTTGTTTTCATCTTAACCAAAAACCGTCCAGAAGGGTTGGATATTATGACCACAGTTGTGTCCGTCCCAAACGGCACCCTGTTCTTTATATGGGGCACTACATTCGACTAGAGCGCTATGGGTCCTGGTCAGAAGTAGTGTAATATATAGGGAATCGGGTGCCATTTGGGACGTCGGCCCAGAGTGTTTAGATATTATGCTGAACCGCTATGGACACTGTGAGAAAAGCTGTTAATACAGGGTGGTTGTGGGGGATGGTAACGATGCCGTCATGCTCCAACTCAACTCATTTCCCTGGCAAATGTAACCGCAGCCTACCAAGTGTGGCATCCTGCATTCTAAAAGAGACACAAAACATCCCTTTCACTTTTGGTGTGATGATGGAAGGGGGGGGCAAGTTGTCCTTGGCCGTTTGACACAAAAAATGAAGAACTTTGGATCCTAGTCATCATAGTCTATAACCAGGGTCATAGTCATTATAGTCTATAACCAGGGTCCTAGTCATCATAGTCTATAACCAGAGTCCTAGTCATCATAGTCTATAACCAGGGTTGTAGTCATCATAGTCTATAACCAGCGTCCTAGTCATCATAGTCTATAACCAGGGTCCTAGTCATCATAGTCTATAACCAGGGTCCTAGTCATCATAGTCTATAACCAGGGTCCTAGTCATCATGGTCTATAACCAGGGTCCTAGTCATCATAGTCTATAACCAGGGTCCTAGTCATCATGGTCTATAACCAGGGTCCTAGTCATCATAGTCTATAACCAGGGTCCTAGTCATCATAGTCTATAACCAGGGTCCTAGTCATCATAGTCTATAACCAGGGTTGTAGTCTATAACCAGGGTCCTAGTCGTCGTAGTCTATAACCAGGGTCCTAGTCATCATAGTCTATAACCAGGGTCCTAGTCATTATAGTCTATAACCAGGGTCCTAGTCATCATAGTCTATAACCAGGGTCCTAGTCATCATAGTCTATAACCAGGGTCCTAGTCATCATGGTCTATAACCAGGGTCCTAGTCATCATAGTCTATAACCAGGGTCCTAGTCATCATAGTCTATAACCAGGGTCCTAGTCATTATAGTCTATAACCAGGGTCCTAGTCATTATAGTCTATAACCAGGGTTGTAGACTATAACCAGGGATGTAGCCTAAAACCAGGGTTGTAGCCTATAACCAGGGTTGTAGTCTATAACCAGGGTCCTAGTCGTTGTAGTCTATAACCAGGGTCCTAGTCGTCGTAGTCTATAACCAGGTCCTAGTCGTCGTAGTCTATAACCAGGGTCCTAGTCGTCGTAGTCTATAACCAGGGTCCTAGTCATCATAGTCTATAATCAGGGTCCTAGTCAGCATAGTCTATAACGAGAGAGGTTTTCCTGGTCAGGTATTGTGTTCAGGAGAAATGCCTGGGCTGCCAAATGGCACACTAGTCTCTATATAGTGCACTACAGACAGAGCACTATGGGTCCTGGTTTAAAGTAGTGCACTGAATGGGGTGGCAGGGTAGCCTAGTGGTTAGAGCGTTGGACTAGTAACCGGAAGGTTGCAAGTTCAAACATAGGACCTTGATCCTATGTGTCGCTGTCTTCTGTGTTCCAGATGAGCTGTTTTGGGCGGGGGCTGAGGCGGACGGCCCCTGCACGCGGCAGCAGCAGGAATGATCTGGTGACCCCCTCGACGGCATCTCTCTCCAGGGTTAATGGCTGGGCCTGTCCCCCTCACTCCTTCCAGCTGGTGGGATGGACAATATACAGCTACATGGCTGTAGTTGGCTTTGGGATCTATATCCCACTACTACCTTCACCCTGGAGCCACATGGCCTACTCTGTAACCTTTACTCAAGGAGTCAAGGACTCTGGGTCGAAAGCAGAGGTTGAAGAGGTTTCAAGGGGGCCTGGGGTCAAACACTTTCAAATACTTGAGCTGCACTCGATTTACTTTGCCTGGTACAAGTAGAACCATTCGATTTAGTTTTCCAGGTACAAGTAGAACCATTCGATTTAGTTTTCCAGGTACAAGTAGAACCATTCGATTTACTTTGCCTGGTACACGTAGAACCATTTTAATTAGTTTTCCAGGTACAAGTAGAACCATTTTAATTAGTTTTTCAAGTACAAGTAGAACCATTCGATTTAGTTTTCCAGGTACAAGTAGAACCATTCGATTTAGTTTTTCAGGTACAAGTAGAACCATTTGAATTAGTTTTCCAGGTACAAGTAGAACCAATAGAATAGTACCAAAAGTCATTCTCAACTCATATAAGTGTAAATATTTGACCGAGGGGTTCCGGTCAGATGTTTTCTACGAGATGTCTTGCTTGGTTTCAGTTCCTGAACTATTTCTGCTTTAAGTGAAGAGCAAGACCTATAAATTGCACAGAAGGCTTTGGTGTTGCCTTGCGTCCCAAAATGGCACCCTATTCCCTACATAGTACACAACTTTTGACCTAAAGTAGTGCACTATGTAGGGAATAGGGTGCCATTTGGGATGTAAAGCCACTGTCATCACAGCTCTTTTGTCTTGATTTGACTGCAGTATGATGTCAGCTGCACCTCTTGTTTAAAGACGAGCAGGTTGGTGGCAGAAACAGAAAGGGTAGATTTATTCAGACTTGGCACTACTACTCCTCCTCACATAGAGAAGCTTTTGTGTACCTCGATGGCTCTCCTAAAGACCCCGTTTCTTATGTGTGGCTCTTCCACACACAATGGAATCTTCTGTGAGAAGATCATGAATGAGTTGAATGTTATATTATTCACTAGTATACCGTATAGTCACTTGAAGTCGCTGTAAGGTCTGTGAAAATGACATCTGGACTGAGAGTGGACGCTATGTCATCCGTCAATACTGAATCAGATATTCAAGCTGGTTTGGATTCTACTATGGTTCATGCTGTGGCTATTTGATCAATTGTATCAATATTTCCCTTGTTAGTCCCTTGACCTTTCCATATGCAGCTGACTGGCATAGCCTTCATTGTGCACCTGGTCACCCATCTAGCTGCCGTGTCTATAGACCCAGCAGAGGCAGGCGTCCGTGCCAAGAAGAGCTACTCCAACCCACTGCCTGTCTTTGACAAGAAGAAACAACCACATGTTATCCACAACCTGCACTGCTACCTGTGTAAAATCAATGTGTATGTATCTCACACAAGTCTCGTTAAAAAGGGCAATCTGGAATTGGTCAAATGTTTTCATTCACTTTTAAAAGTGGCGGCCGGACATTTTGTTCTGGTTTGAATTCAGGATTACCCCTTTATAAGTATATATTTATGACCTGCTGCATTATACTATAAAATTGAGATACAATTGTGTTTTTTTTTCTCATTGAAGAAATCAACAAGGTTGATGTGGTTTCTGTGTCTTTCTCCAGGGACCCAAAAGTGAAACACTGTGGTGTGTGCAACAAGTGTATTGAAGACTTTGACCACCACTGTAAATGGCTGAACAACTGTGTGGGGGGACAGAACTACTGGTAAGAGGAAGCATGGGAGGATGGCCCATTTCAGTCAACGTTGACTACTAAGAGTTTGAGGAAATATTGTTTTGAGTATTGTTCTTTTTAAATGTAGTTTATTTCAGCCACTTTGCTTTAGCTTCTGCTTTGCTTGCTCTTTGGGGTCTGGGCCGGGTAACTGGAAAGCACCTTGTGGCTCATATAAAAAGGACAAGGTTAAATCCAATACATTTGATTGAGATCAAAGCCACATTTCTCTATGTTTCTCTTCCTCAGGTACTTCTTTGTGACGGTGTTGTCTGCTACACTGGGCGTCCTTGTGCTTCTCATGGTGGTCCTGTTCATCTTCATCCAGCATTATATGGACCCTGCCAGTCTCCGCACCGCACCACAGTTTACCAGTGAGTTTATCTCTGCACCGCACCACAGTTTACCAGTGAGTTCATCTCCGCACCGCACCACAGTTTACCAGTGAGTTTATCTCCGCACCGCACCACAGTTTACCAGTGAGTTTATCTCCGCACCGCACCACAGTTTACCAGTGAGTTTATCTCCGCACCGCACCACAGTTTACCAGTGAGTTTATCTCCGCACCGCACCACAGTTTACCAGTGAGTTTATCTCCACACCGCACCACAGTTTACCAGTGAGTTCATCTCCGCACCGCACCACAGTTTACCAGTGAGTTCATCTCCGCACCGCACCACAGTTTACCAGTGAGTTTATCTCCGCACCGCACCACAGTTTACCAGTGAGTTCATCTCCGCACCGCACCACAGTTTACCAGTGAGTTTATCTCCGCACC
Organism: Oncorhynchus gorbuscha; assembly: GCF_021184085.1. Lineage (NCBI taxonomy): Eukaryota > Metazoa > Chordata > Actinopteri > Salmoniformes > Salmonidae > Oncorhynchus > Oncorhynchus gorbuscha. Next base: position 33,790 of record NW_025746977.1, read on the forward strand.
GCACCACAGTTTACCAGTGAGTTTATCTCCACACCGCACCACAGTTTACCAGTGAGTTTATCTCCGCACCGCACCACAGTTTACCAGTGAGTTTATCTCCGCACCGCACCACAGTTTACCAGTGAGTTTATCTCCGCACCGCAACACAGTTTACCAGTGAGTTTATCTCCGCACCACAGTTTACCAGTGAGTTTATCTCCGCATCGCACCACAGTTTACCAGTGAGTTTATCTCCGCACCGCACCACAGTTCACCAGTAAGTTTATCTCCGCAACGCACCACAGTTTACCAGTGAGTTTATCTCCGCACCGCACCACAGTTTACCAGTGAGTTCTCCTCCACACCACAGTTTACCAGTGAGTTCTCCTCCACAACAAAGTTTACCAGTGAGTTCATCTCCACACCACAGTTTACCAGTGAGTTCATCTCCACACCACAGTTTACCAGTGAGTTCATCTCCACACCACAGTTTACCAGTGAGTTTATCTCCACACCACAGTTTACCAGTGAGTTCATCTCCGCACCGCACCACAGTTTACCAGTGAGTTCATCTCCGCACCGCACCACAGTTTACCAGTGAGTTTATCTCCGCACCGCACCACAGTTTACCAGTGAGTTTATCTCCGCACCGCACCACAGTTTACCAGTGAGTTTATCTCCGCACCGCACCACAGTTTACCAGTGAGTTTATCTCCGCAACGCACCACAGTTTACCAGTGAGTTTATCTCCGCACCGCACCACAGTTTACCAGTGAGTTCTCCTCCACACCACAGTTTACCAGTGAGTTCTCCTCCACACCAAAGTTTACCAGTGAGTTCATCTCCACACCACAGTTTACCAGTGAGTTCATCTCCACACCACAGTTTACCAGTGAGTTCATCTCCACACCACAGTTTACCAGTGAGTTTATCTCCACACCACAGTTTACCAGTGAGTTCATCTACACAACACAGTTTACCAGTGAGTTTATCTCCGCACCACACCACAGTTTACCAGTGAGTTCATCTCCACACCAAAGTTTACCAGTGAGTTCATCTCCACACCACAGTTTACCAGTGAGTTCATCTCCACACCACAATTTACCAGTGAGTTCATCTCCACACCACAGTTTACCAGTGAGTTCATCTCCACACCACAGTTTACCAGTGAGTTTATCTCCACACCACAGTTTACCAGTGAGTTCTCCTCCACACCACAGTTTACCAGTGAGTTCATCTCCACACCACAGTTTACCAGTGAGTTTATCTCCACACCACAGTTTACCAGTGAGTTTATCTCCGCACCAAAGTTTACCAGTGAGTTCATCTCCACACCACAGTTGTGTGATGAGTAACGGGGCGTGGCTGGTCCTCCTGTCTGTAGGTGTGATGAGTAACGGGACGTGGCTGGTCTTCCTGTCTGTAGGTGTGATGAGTAACGGGACGTGGCTGGTCTTCCTGTCTGTAGGTGTGATGAGTAACGGGACATAGCTGGTCTTCCTGTCTGTAGGTGTGATGAGTAACGGGACATGGCTGGTCTTCCTGTCTGTAGGTGTGATGAGTAACGGGACGTGGCTGGTCTTCCTGTCTGTAGGTGTGATGAGTAACAGGACGTGGCTGGTCTTCCTGTCTGTAGGTGTGATGAGTAACGGGACGTGGCTGGTCTTCCTGTCTGTAGGTGTGATGAGTAACAGGACGTGGCTGGTCTTCCTGTCTGTAGGTGTGATGAGTAACGGGACGTGGCTGGTCTTCCTGTCTGTAGGTGTGATGAGTAACGGGACGTGGCTGGTCTTCCTGTCTGTAGGTGTGATGAGTAACGGGACGTTGCTGGTCTTCCTGTCTGTAGGTGTGATGAGTAACGGGACGTTGCTGGTCTTCCTGTCTGTAGGTGTGATGAGTAACAGGACGTGGCTGGTCTTCCTGTCTGTAGGTGTGATGAGTAACGGGACGTTGCTGGTCTTCCTGTCTGTAGGTGTGATGAGTAACGGGACGTGGCTGGTCTTCCTGTCTGTAGGTGTGATGAGTAACGGGACGTGGCTGGTCTTCCTGTCTGTAGGTGTGATGAGTAACGGGACGTTGCTGGTCTTCCTGTCTGTAGGTGTGATGAGTAACGGGACGTAGCTGGTCTTCCTGTCTGTGATCTTCTTCCTGTCTGTAGGTGTGATGAGTAACGGACGTGGCTGGTCTTCCTGTCTGTAGGTGTGATGAGTAACAGGACGTGGCTGGTCTTCCTGTCTGTAGGTGTGATGAGTAACGGGACGTAGCTGGTCTTCCTGTCTGTAGGTGTGATGAGTAACGGGACGTAGCTGGTCTTCCTGTCTGTAGGTGTGATGAGTAACGGGACGTAGCTGGTCTTCCTGTCTGTAGGTGTGATGAGTAACGGGACGTAGCTGGTCTTCCTGTCTGTAGGTGTGATGAGTAACGGGACGTTGCTGGTCTTCCTGTCTGTAGGTGTGATGAGTAACAGGTTGCTGGTCTTCCTGTCTGTAGTCTTCCTGGTCTTCCTGTCTGTAGGTGTGATGAGTAACGGACGTTGCTGGTCTTCCTGTCTGTAGGTGTGATGAGTAACGGGACGTGGCCGGTCTTCCTGTCTGTAGGTGTGATGAGTAACAGGACGTGGCTGGTCTTCCTGTCTGTAGGTGTGATGAGTAACGGGACGTTGCCGGTCTTCCTGTCTGTAGGTGTGATGAGTAACGGGACGTAGCTGGTCTTCCTGTCTGTAGGTGTGATGAGTAACGGGACGTTGCTGGTCTTCCTGTCTGTAGGTGTGATGAGTAACGGGACGTGGCTGGTCTTCCTGTCTGTAGGTGTGATGAGTAACGGGACGTGGCTGGTCTTCCTGTCTGTAGGTGTGATGAGTAACAGGACGTGGCTGGTCCTCCTGTCTGTAGGTGTGATGAGTAACAGGACGTGGCTGGTCCTCCTGTCTGTAGGTGTGATGAGTAACAGGACGTGGCTGGTCTTCCTGTCTGTAGGTGTGATGAGTAACGGGACGTTGCCGGTCTTCCTGTCTGTAGGTGTGATGAGTAACAGGACGTGGCTGGTCTTCCTGTCTGTAGGTGTGATGAGTAACAGGACGTGGCTGGTCTTCCTGTCTGTAGGTGTGATGAGTAACAGGACGTGGCTGGTCTTCCTGTCTGTAGGTGTGATGAGTAACAGGACGTGGCTGGTCTTCCTGTCTGTAGGTGTGATGAGTAACGGGACGTGGCTGGTCTTCCTGTCTGTAGGTGTGATGAGTAACGGGACGTGGCTGGTCTTCCTGTCTGTAGGTGTGATGAGTAACAGGACGTGGCTGGTCTTCCTGTCTGTAGGTGTGATGAGTAACAGGACGTGGCTGGTCTTCCTGTCTGTAGGTGTGATGAGTAACAGGACGTGGCTGGTCTTCCTGTCTGTAGGTGTGATGAGTAACAGGACGTGGCTGGTCTTCCTGTCTGTAGGTGTGATGAGTAACAGGACGTGGCTGGTCTTCCTGTCTGTAGGTGTGATGAGTAACAGGACGTGGCTGGTCTTCCTGCCCCTGGTACCCATGGAAACAGGGTCAGAGAGTCTCCTGGTTGTCGCCTTCCTCACGGTCATGTTGGCTGCTGGCTCTCTACTGCTGCTGGTTCACCTACTGGGCTTCCACATCTATCTCTGTGAGTTACAAACTGGTCCAAGGGCTGTATGTATCAAGTGTCTCAGAGTAAAAGTGCTGATCCAGGATCAGGTTCCCCCCTGTCCATATAAGCGTTTTCATTATGATCATTGATCAGCAGTTCTGTTCTGAGACTTTGTGAATACGGGCCCAGACCTGGTTAAAATATTGCACATATGTGAAAATACTTTTGAATACCTTCCATATACTAGATGTTATATTGATTTAGTACAATGGAACCAATGGAATAGTGTATCTGTGTGTGAGTTGGCATGACAACACTTAATGTTTCTCTCTGAGGATGTTTCTCTTGCAGTGTTCTAACAATACACAAGGTCATCACAACCAGACGCTACAAACTGCATGTCTTCCTTCCTTCATTCCTGTCTTCTCTTCCTCTGGTCTCTGCAGTGTTAAACAACATGAGCACGTATGACTACATTATAACAAGACGTCGGAAACAGGCCAGCCAGCAGGACATAGAGATGGGCTTTCCCCAGTCATCTGACAGCAACGCAGGACAGGTCAGATCCTACTCCTATCTGGCCGTGGTGATTAACCAACCAGGATTTCTGGAAAAACTTGGCATTTTGGGAAAGATACTGGAATTTTGCAACTCTAATTCCAATAGTTGCATGCAAACTGTTTTGTTCAATCCCACAGCCATGAGTTTGGTACAAGTGAGACTACACAATCATGTGTTCTCAGGATCGATATGTTGATTTGATTTTTTTATAGAATCATCCGCAAATGGAGCCCTCCATCGATTGTGATGCGTTGTTGTCAGACAGTGTCAGGTAGGTAATCCCACGAGGAAATCATGACACCGATGCATTTGGTTATCATGTACAGTGTTGCAAGACACAGGTGCTGGAAGTTCTGCTATGCAGCTGTGGAATCGTAATCTTCCAAAGTGTCAAAGTTATCTCAAAGATAGACTTGTAGAATCACACATTATTGTAGATATCTCAACAATAGACTTGTAGAATCACACGTTATTGTAGATGTCTCAAAGATAGACTTGTAGAATCACACATTATTGTAGTTATCTCAACAATAGACTTGTAGAATCACACGTTATTGTAGATATCTCAAAGATAGACTTGTAGAATCACACATTATTGTAGATATCTCAAAGATAGACTTGTAGAATCACACATTATTGTAGTTATCTCAACAATAGACTTGTAGAATCACACATTATTGTAGATATCTCAAAGATAGACTTGTAGAATCACACATTATTGTAGATATCTCAAAGATAGACTTGTAGAATCACACATTATTGTAGATATCTCAAAGATAGACTTGTAGAATCACACATTATTGTAGATATCTCAAAGATAGACTTGTAGAATCACACATTATTGTAGATATCTCAACAATAGACTTGTAGAATCACACATTATTGTAGTTATCTCAACAATAGACTTGTAGAATCACACATTATTGTAGATATCTCAAAGATAGACTTGTAAAATCACACGTTATTGTAGATATCTCAAAGATAGACTTGTAGAATCACACATTATTGTAGATATCTCAAAGATAGACTTGTAAAATCACACATTATTGTAGATATCTCAAAGATAGACTTGTAGAATCACACATTATTGTAGATATCTCAAAGATAGACTTGTAGAATCACACATTATTGTAGTTATCTCAACAATAGACTTGTAGAATCACACGTTATTGTAGATATCTCAAAGATAGACTTGTAGAATCACACATTATTGTAGATATCTCAAAGATAGACTTGTAGAATCACACATTATTGTAGATATCTCAAAGATAGACTTGTAGAATCACACATTATTGTAGATATCTCAAAGATAGACTTGTAAAATCACACGTTATTGTAGATATCTCAAAGATAGACTTGTAGAATCACACATTATTGTAGATATCTCAAAGATAGACTTGTAAAATCACACATTATTGTAGATATCTCAAAGATAGACTTGTAAAATCACACATTCTGCATGGCACCTCCTTGTTTTTTCCTGTGGTAGCTGCAAGAATCAGGAAACGGGAACTATTGCAAGTCGACCTTCTGGATCTTTCTGTTCTGAGGTCAGTTACCCTAACCAAATTAAAGGTGATCACTAAACTACTTTTGTCATCGTATTCTAAAGTAATATTTGGGGTATTGTCTGTATGAAGGTGTTTTGTTTCTGTTTTTTTGTTTTTGTTTGAACTATCAGTTAGGACCATTTTGCACGAAAATATTTGAATAAAATAAGTCTATGTTCTTGTTCTAGTTGGACAACTTTACTAAATCATCAGAAAAGGAAAATGGCTTTTACTATGGCACAGAGCTACCCACCCAGATTATACCAGGTGAGTAAACCCACCCAGATTATACCAGGTGAGTATACCCGCCCAGATTATACCCGGTGAGTTTACCCGCCCAGATTATACCAGGTGAGTATACCCGCCCAGATTATACCCGGTGAGTATACCCGCCCAGATTATACCCGGTGAGTATACCCGCCCAGATTATACCCAGTGAGTTTACCCGCCCAGATTATGCCAGGTGAGTATACCCGCCCAGATTTTGCCAGGGGAGTATACCCGCCCAGATTATACCCGGTGAGTATACCCGCCCAGATTATACCCAGTGAGTTTACCCGCCCAGATTATGCCAGGTGAGTATACCCGCCCAGATTTTGCCAGGGGAGTTTACCCGCCCAGAATATACCGGGGGAGTATACCCACACAGATTATACCCGGGGAGTTTACCCACACAGATTATACCGGGGGAGTTTGAGCAGACATTTTCAATTCACCATGAACTTTTTTAAACACCTACGCTGAATTTAAGTCTCCGGGTCTTTCCTATTTAGCAAGAGCTGTGTCCCAAATGACACTCTGTTCCCTATTTAGTTCACTACCTTTGACCAGCCCCCAGTGAATATGGGTCCTGGTCAAAAGTAGTGCACTGCATAGGGAATATGGTGCAATTTGGGACACAGCCCTAGGTGATTATCAGTGTAACTAATTCCAATCTGCTGGTTTTCCTCACTGACATGTTTTAAATGTTCTGTCTGGAAGGTGAATGTAAAACAGGTTGTGATCGTCTCTTCCCTCAGAGAGTGAGTGCACCCCTCGACAGCAGCTCCTGGAACACTTCCTGCGCCAGCTTCAGAGGTAAGGCTCTCTGACAACATGGACCACGTTTACATGAACACCAATTATCCCGTTTATTATTCCAAATGCTCAACTATTCTGTTTTTGAGTTGACACATATAAACATATCAGTTTGTATCCTGGTTATGAAAAACCAGGATAAGATGCCTGGGATATGCTGATCTTAGACGGGATACTGCGGCATGTCAACATCTTATCCCGTTTACTGTTGTTTTTCATGTTCTGTGCTGTCGGGTTCAGGTTCACATATCAAAGGTGCATGTAAACAGCTTACCCTGAATAAGACCTGAAGTGGGATATGAGCTACTATCTGGAATACTGTGTGCATGTAAACAGCTTACCCTGAATAAGACCTGAAGTGGGATATGAGCTACTATCTGGAATACTGTGTGCATGTAAACAGCTTACCCTGAATAAGACCTGAAGTGGGATATGAGCTACTATCTGGAATACTGTGTGCATGTAAACAGCTTACCCTGAATAAGACCTGAAGTGGGATATGAACCACTATCTGGAATACTGTGTGCATGTAAACAGCTTACCCTGAATAAGACCTGAAGTGGGATATGAGCTACTATCTGGAATACTGTGTGCATGTAAACAGCTTACCCTGAATAAGACCTGAAGTGGGATATGAACCACTATCTGGAATACTGTGTGCATGTAAACAGCTTACCCTGAATAAGACCTGAAGTGGGATATGAACCACTATCTGGAATACTGTGTGCATGTAAACAGCTTACCCTGAATAAGACCTGAAGTGGGATATGAGCTACTATCTGGAATACTGTGTGCATGTAAACAGCTTACCCTGAATAAGACCTGAAGTGGGATATGAGCAGGAATACTGTGTGCACCTTACCCTGAATAAGACCTGAAGTGGGATATGAGCTACTATCTGGAATACTGTGTGCATGTAAACAGCTTACCCTGAATAAGACCTGAAGTGGGATATGAGCTACTATCTGGAATACTGTGTGCATGTAAACAGCTTACCCTGAATAAGACCTGAAGTGGGATATGAGCTACTATCTGGAATACTGTGTGCATGTAAACAGCTTACCCTGAATAAGACCTGAAGTGGGATATGAGCTACTATCTGGAATACTGTGTGCATGTAAACAGCTTACCCTGAATAAGACCTGAAGTGGGATATGAGCTACTATCTGGAATACTGTGTGCATGTAAACAGCTTACCCTGAATAAGACCTGAAGTGGGATATGAGCTACTATCTGGAATACTGTGTGCATGTAAACAGCTTACCCTGAATAAGACCTGAAGTGGGATATGAGCTACTATCTGGAATACTGTGTGCATGTAAACAGCTTACCCTGAATAAGACCTGAAGTGGGATATGAGCTACTATCTGGAATACTGTGTGCATGTAAACAGCTTACCCTGAATAAGACCTGAAGTGGGATATGAGCTACTATCTGGAATACTGTGTGCATGTAAACAGCTTACCCTGAATAAGACCTGAAGTGGGATATGAGCTACTATCTGGAATACTGTGTGCATGTAAACAGCTTACCCTGAATAAGACCTGAAGTGGGATATGAGCTACTATCTGGAATACTGTGTGCATGTAAACAGCTTACCCTGAATAAGACCTGAAGTGGGATATGAGCTACTATCTGGAATACTGTGTGCATGTAAACAGCTTACCCTGAATAAGACCTGAAGTGGGATATGAGCTACTATCTGGAATACTGTGTGCATGTAAACAGCTTACCCTGAATAAGACCTGAAGTGGGATATGAGCTACTATCTGGAATACTGTGTGCATGTAAACAGCTTACCCTGAATAAGACCTGAAGTGGGATATGAGCTACTATCTGGAATACTGTGTGCATGTAAACAGCTTACCCTGAATAAGACCTGAAGTGGGATATGAGCTACTATCTGGAATACTGTGTGCATGTAAACAGCTTACCCTGAATAAGACCTGAAGTGGGATATCTGAGCTACTATCTGGAATACTGTACTGTGCATGTAAACAGCTTACCCTGAATAAGACCTGAAGTGGGATATGAGCTACTATCTGGAATACTGTGTGCATGTAAACAGCTTACCCTGAATAAGACCTGAAGTGGGATATGAGCTACTATCTGGAATACTGTGTGCATGTAAACAGCTTACCCTGAATAAGACCTGAAGTGGGATATGAGCTACTATCTGGAATACTGTGTGCATGTAAACAGCTTACCCTGAATAAGACCTGAAGTGGGATATGAGCTACTATCTGGAATACTGTGTGCATGTAAACAGCTTACCCTGAATAAGACCTGAAGTGGGATATGAGCTACTATCTGGAATACTGTGTGCATGTAAACAGCTTACCCTGAATAAGACCTGAAGTGGGATATGAGCTACTATCTGGAATACTGTGTGCATGTAAACAGCTTACCCTGAATAAGACCTGAAGTGGGATATGAGCTACTATCTGGAATACTGTGTGCATGTAAACAGCTTACCCTGAATAAGACCTGAAGTGGGATATGAGCTACTATCTGGAATACTGTGTGCATGTAAACAGCTTACCCTGAATAAGACCTGAAGTGGGATATGAGCTACTATCTGGAATACTGTGTGCATGTAAACAGCTTACCCTGAATAAGACCTGAAGTGGGATATGAGCTACTATCTGGAATACCCAATTTGTAAGTCGCTCTGGATAAGAGCGTCTGCTAAATGACTTAAATGTAATGTAAATGTAATACTGTGTGCATGTAAACAGCTTACCCTGAATAAGACCTGAAGTGGGATATGAGCTACTATCTGGAATACTGTGTGCATGTAAACAGCTTACCCTGAATAAGACCTGAAGTGGGATATGAGCTACTATCTGGAATACTGTGTGCATGTAAACAGCTTACCCTGAATAAGACCTGAAGTGGGATATGAGCTACTATCTGGAATACTGTGTGCATGTAAACAGCTTACCCTGAATAAGACCTGAAGTGGGATATGAGCTACTATCTGGAATACTGTGTGCATGTAAACAGCTTACCCTGAATAAGACCTGAAGTGGGATATGAGCTACTATCTGGAATACTGTGTGCATGTAAACAGCTTACCCTGAATAAGACCTGAAGTGGGATATGAGCTACTATCTGGAATACTGTGTGCATGTAAACAGCTTACCCTGAATAAGACCTGAAGTGGGATATGAGCTACTATCTGGAATACTGTGTGCATGTAAACAGCTTACCCTGAATAAGACCTGAAGTGGGATATGAGCTACTATCTGGAATACTGTGTGCATGTAAACAGCTTACCCTGAATAAGACCTGAAGTGGGATATGAGCTACTATCTGGAATACTGTGTGCATGTAAACAGCTTACCCTGAATAAGACCTGAAGTGGGATATGAGCTACTATCTGGAATACTGTGTGCATGTAAACAGCTTACCCTGAATAAGACCTGAAGTGGGATATGAGCTACTATCTGGAATACTGTGTGCATGTAAACAGCTTACCCTGAATAAGACCTGAAGTGGGATATGAGCTACTATCTGGAATACTGTGTGCATGTAAACAGCTTACCCTGAATAAGACCTGAAGTGGGATATGAGCTACTATCTGGAATACTGTGTGCATGTAAACAGCTTACCCTGAATAAGACCTGAAGTGGGATATGAGCTACTATCTGGAATACTGTGTGCATGTAAACAGCTTACCCTGAATAAGACCTGAAGTGGGATATGAGCTACTATCTGGAATACTGTGTGCATGTAAACAGCTTACCCTGAATAAGACCTGAAGTGGGATATGAGCTACTATCTGGAATACCCAATTTGTAAGTCGCTCTGGATAAGAGCGTCTGCTAAATGACTTAAATGTAATGTAAATGTAATACTGTGTGCATGTAAACAGCTTACCCTGAATAAGACCTGAAGTGGGATATGAGCTACTATCTGGAATACTGTGTGCATGTAAACAGCTTACCCTGAATAAGACCTGAAGTGGGATATGAGCTACTATCTGGAATACTGTGTGCATGTAAACAGCTTACCCTGAATAAGACCTGAAGTGGGATATGAGCTACTATCTGGAATACTGTGTGCATGTAAACAGCTTACCCTGAATAAGACCTGAAGTGGGATATGAGCTACTATCTGGAATACTGTGTGCATGTAAACAGCTTACCCTGAATAAGACCTGAAGTGGGATATGAGCTACTATCTGGAATACTGTGTGCATGTAAACAGCTTACCCTGAATAAGACCTGAAGTGGGATATGAGCTACTATCTGGAATACTGTGTGCATGTAAACAGCTTACCCTGAATAAGACCTGAAGTGGGATATGAGCTACTATCTGGAATACTGTGTGCATGTAAACAGCTTACCCTGAATAAGACCTGAAGTGGGATATGAGCTACTATCTGGAATACTGTGTGCATGTAAACAGCTTACCCTGAATAAGACCTGAAGTGGGATATGAGCTACTATCTGGAATACTGTGTGCATGTAAACAGCTTACCCTGAATAAGACCTGAAGTGGGATATGAGCTACTATCTGGAATACTGTGTGCATGTAAACAGCTTACCCTGAATAAGACCTGAAGTGGGATATGAGCTACTATCTGGAATACTGTGTGCATGTAAACAGCTTACCCTGAATAAGACCTGAAGTGGGATATGAGCTACTATCTGGAATACTGTGTGCATGTAAATGTGTTCAGTGACAGATCCATCTCTGGATTAGTCCTGTTGGTGACATGAAAGTCAGTTCAGTCGGTACGAAGACTTCTGTTTGTCTCGTCTTTCCAGGAAGGATGCCCATGGGTTCTTCACTTTCCCAGTGACAGACGCCATCGCTCCAGGTTACTCTGTGATAATTAAACACCCCATGGATTTCAGCACCATGAACGACAAGATCACAGACAACGAGTACAAAACCGTCACAGAGTTCAAGGTAAGGAGTTGCTACAAGCGACCACATGGCGATCTGTCCACCACAGATCACAGGAACTGTCATGATTAGAATTTTGAGATGTACCTCAATACGTCCTTCGGTGATTCCTCACCTCTTTCTGAACTGTATTGGAGGAGAAGGTCCAAAGGGCCTCCCCTTGAGCATTTTAAGAAGGTGACAAGGATAGAAAATACAAGGAATCAGGGAAAGATGAATTGTGAAAGAGCCTTGGCGTTATCACGTTGATATAACTTGTGGAAGTGGAATGTGTGTGCTGTACATAATGGTTACATTCATAACATTGACAGTGTTTTCAAAGGGAGGATATTTATTTTCTTCAATTAAACAAATATTTGTGTTGAAGTATTTGTATCAGTTTTCTATTTGTAATTGAGTGGCGGGGAGCTTGTTGTTATAAAGCGGTTGCTTCCTCTGTTGCAGGCCGACTTCAAGCTGATGTGTGATAATGCCATGGTGTATAACCGTCCAGAGACCGTTTACTACAAGGCTGCCAAGAAACTGCTGCACACTGGCTTCAAGATGATGAGCAAAGTAATGAGTAGTGTCTCTACGAGGAGCGGATAGAGGCCTCATTGTCAGTGTATGATTTTGTGGTGCTGATGTTCATAACCCATCCATGTAATTCCCTTTCCTGTGACAGATGTCTTCACTGGTGGAGTCCTGTTTCTCCTTGTCCTTTTCTGTTCTCTCTCTGTCCTTTCACATGTTGGTCATTCTTCTTCCTCTCTGGTTTTGTGAAACAGATTTGCCTCTGTGTGGTTTTACTTCAGACACACCACACTGTAACGTCCTTGTATATTTCTTCATTGGAGTATTCAGGAGACTGTAGAACAACTAAGCAGATAGAAGGCAGACGTGTGACTCAAGATGTCTGATCAATGTTTTCCCTCCTAACAATCATCACCATCGCAGTTAGACTTACCACCACCATCCCACCAGCCATCCCATCCTGACTTCCCATTCCATCACCATCACCATCCCATCCCGACATAACATCCAGCCATCCCATCCTGACATAACATCCAGCCATCCCATCCTGACATAACATCCCACCAGCCAATCCCATCCCACCAGACAATCCCACCAGCCATCCCATCCTGACATACCATCCCACCAGCCATCCCACCACCAGACAATCCCACCAGCCAATCCCATCCCCCTAGACAATCCCATCCACCAGCCATCCCACTACCATCCCACCAGCCATCCCACCACCATCCCACCAGCCATCCTGTCCCACCAGCCATCCCACCAGTCATCCTACCAGCCATCCAATCCTGTCATCCTACCAGCCATCCCATCCCACCAGTCTTCCTACCAGTCATCCCACCAGCCATCCTATCACTCTCTGGCTGAGTTGTGGCAGATGGAGTATAAAGCAATTCCCTTTGGTTCTCTTTCTCCCCCTGTGGTTCTCTTTCTGTGGTTCTCTCTCTCTCTCTCTCTGGCTCTTTTTCCGTGGCTCTGCTCTGTTTCCAGGAGCGGCTGTTAGCACTGAAGCGTAGCATGTCTTTCATGCAGGACATGGATTTCTCTCAGCAGGCGGCCATTTTAGGGGAGGAGGACTTGGCGTCTGAGGAGCCCCCTCCGGAGGTCATCTCCATGCCCGTGGAGTCGGCGTCGGCCAAGAAATCCAAGAAACCCAAAGACATGAAAGATATGAAGGAAGTCATCAGGTAGAATGGACTGGCCTACTCTCTAGTCCAGTGTCTTGACTTTTACATTTACATTTACATTTAAGTCATTTAGCAGACGCTCTTATCCAGAGCGACTTACAAATTGACTTCGGTAGATGTTGGTCTCATGCATCATGTACTTCATCCCCTTCTGTTATCCCGGGCTTGGTACAATGTGATGGACGAGGCCCATAAACCACTGCTGTATGGTGCTCATTGTAGGACTCGTGTATCCTACATGTTCCATCCAACATGCAACATAACCAGGAACTGTAGAGTAACAGTGTGTATCTCTGTGGTCCCAGCCAGGGCCGGCCCGCTCATTAGGCAGGATTAGGCAGCCGCCTATGAGTTTAGCAATTTCTGAGCTAAACTAACCAAGGCGCATTTACAACAACACATAATTCTGCCCCAAAATAATGACAATTTCTCTCAGCCAGTGGCATAAGGGCTTTTTAGGTGAGAGCTGATGCCACACTATGATAAGCAGTGCCCATTTTGACAAAGGAAGAGACTCAAAATATTTATCTTGTCCATTCCTGTCGCGCCTCTCCAGGGTGCTGTCGGAGAGACGCGTCGCTGCGTCACACCACCAACATCCTGTCAATAAAGTCATCTACCACCATGTAACAGATGTAGATAGAAAGAGTAGGTGTCCTTTTCTGTAGCCTACAGGATGGAGATAAAATGGATGACAATGTAATGAGATGGAAACGTTTTTTATCGTACAGGTTTCTCCCATCAAAGAGCCTAAATGATGCCTCGTCAAAATAGAAAAGTGCTGACATGTTAACATACAACACATCCTAACAACAGGACAGGTCAAAGTCAAATGGACAATCAGGCTGCTCACAACTTTTGTCCAGGAGTTTCATCCCGTGGGCTAAATTGTCATGATCAGTGGTTTCAAGTTTGTATCCATCAATTTTTCGACGAGCTGATCATAGCGAAAACATGAACTACTTGTGCATTTCCCGCTGTGTAAACACACTGCAAATAGGCTCAGGATAACAACTCCTCCTGATGGAGTTGAGTAGCTGATATTCAGAGCCTAAAGAGACAAGTTGATTAGTGACAGGAATCAGGATGAATAAAGCCACTGTACCTCAGTAAGCACGGACCAACACTGACGTCTTCTTTTGATTTGGCCTTGATTTACACGGACGTTGTGTTCTAGTCCAATCCGGGTCAACTCTGAACCCATCATACACTTCTGTTTGTTTCAGATTTTGTCCGGTCTGGTCTAGCCTTGATTTAGCCCAAAATTATATGTCTATTAATTAAATAATTTAATGAATCTTTTCACCTTTCATTTAGAACTGAAAATCACCTTTTATTCAGAACCTAAACTTCAACATCTGGGAAAAAAAATACCTATTTTAGACGTCTTTTCAACGTAGTTTTGCTTACTGGGACTATTCTTGTAGGAGTGGCAGAATGTGGTCCCAGCAGTCACCTGTATTAACCAGTGATCTGTGGAGTGACCGTGTGCATCTCTGTGGTCCCAGCAGTCACCTGTATTAACCAGTGATCTGTGGAGTGACCGGGTGCATCTCTGTGGTCCCAGCAGTCACCTGTATTAACCAGTGATCTGTGGAGTGACCGTGTGCATCTCTGTGGTCCCAGCAGTCACCTGTATTAACCAGTGATCTGTGGAGTGACCGTGTGCATCTCTGTGGTCCCAGCAGTCACCTGTATTAACCAGTGATCTGTGGAGTGACCGTGTGCATCTCTGTGGTCCCAGCAGTCACCTGTATTAACCAGTGATCTGTGGAGTGACCGTGTGCATCTCTGTGGTCCCAGCAGTCACCTGTATTAACCAGTGATCTGTGGAGTGACCGTGTGCATCTCTGTGGTCCCAGCAGTCACCTGTATTAACTAGTGATCTGTGGAGTGACCGTGTGCATCTCTGTGGTCCCAGCAGTCACCTGTATTAACCAGTGATCTGTGGAGTGACCGTGTGCATCTCTGTGGTCCCAGCAGTCACCTGTATTAACCAGTGATCTGTGGAGTGACCGGGTGCATCTCTGTGGTCCCAGCAGTCACCTGTATTAACCAGTGATCTGTGGAGTGACCGTGTGCATCTCTGTGGTCCCAGCAGTCACCTGTATTAACCAGTGATCTGTGGAGTGACCGTGTGCATCTCTGTGGTCCCAGCAGTCACCTGTATTAACCAGTGATCTGTGGAGTGACCGTGTGCATCTCTGTGGTCCCAGCAGTCACCTGTATTAACCAGTGATCTGTGGAGTGACCGTGTGCATCTCTGTGGTCCCAGCAGTCACCTGTATTAACCAGTGATCTGTGGAGTGACCGTGTGCATCTCTGTGGTCCCAGCAGTCACCTGTATTAACCAGTGATCTGTGGAGTGACCGTGTGCATCTCTGTGGTCCCAGCAGTCACCTGTATTAACCAGTGATCTGTGGAGTGACCGTGTGCATCTCTGTGGTCCCAGCAGTCACCTGTATTAACCAGTGATCTGTGGAGTGACCGTGTGCATCTCTGTGGTCCCAGCAGTCACCTGTATTAACCAGTGATCTGTGGAGTGACCGTGTGCATCTCTGTGGTCCCAGCAGTCACCTGTATTAACCAGTGATCTGTGGAGTGACCGTGTGCATCTCTGTGGTCCCAGCAGTCACCTGTATTAACCAGTGATCTGTGGAGTGACCGTGTGCATCTCTGTGGTCCCAGCAGTCACCTGTATTAACCAGTGATCTGTGGAGTGACCGTGTGCATCTCTGTGGTCCCAGCAGTCACCTGTATTAACCAGTGATCTGTGGAGTGACCGTGTGCATCTCTGTGGTCCCAGCAGTCACCTGTATTAACCAGTGATCTGTGGAGTGACCGTGTGCATCTCTGTGGTCCCAGCAGTCACCTGTATTAACCAGTGATCTGTGGAGTGACCGTGTGCATCTCTGTGGTCCCAGCAGTCACCTGTATTAACCAGTGATCTGTGGAGTGACCGTGTGCATCTCTGTGGTCCCAGCAGTCACCTGTATTAACTAGTGATCTGTGGAGTGACCGTGTGCATCTCTGTGGTCCCAGCAGTCACCTGTATTAACCAGTGATCTGTGGAGTGACCGTGTGCATCTCTGTGGTCCCAGCAGTCACCTGTATTAACCAGTGATCTGTGGAGTGACCGTGTGCATCTCTGTGGTCCCAGCAGTCACCTGTATTAACCAGTGATCTGTGGAGTGACCGTGTGCATCTCTGTGGTCCCAGCAGTCACCTGTATTAACCAGTGATCTGTGGAGTTGTGCATCTCTGTGGTCCCAGCAGTCACCTGTATTAACCAGTGATCTGTGGAGTGACCGTGTGCATCTCTGTGGTCCCAGCAGTCACCTGTATTAACCAGTGATCTGTGGAGTGACCGTGTGCATCTCTGTGGTCCCAGCAGTCACCTGTATTAACCAGTGATCTGTGGAGTGACCGTGTGCATCTCTGTGGTCCCAGCAGTCACCTGTATTAACCAGTGATCTGTGGAGTGACCGTGTGCATCTCTGTGGTCCCAGCAGTCACCTGTATTAACCAGTGATCTGTGGAGTGACCGTGTGCATCTCTGTGGTCCCAGCAGTCACCTGTATTAACCAGTGATCTGTGGAGTGACCGTGTGCATCTCTGTGGTCCCAGCAGTCACCTGTATTAACCAGTGATCTGTGGAGTGACCGTGTGCATCTCTGTGGTCCCAGCAGTCACCTGTATTAACCAGTGATCTGTGGAGTGACCGGGTGCATCTCTGTGGTCCCAGCAGTCACCTGTATTAACCAGTGATCTGTGGAGTGACCGTGTGCATCTCTGTGGTCCCAGCAGTCACCTGTATTAACCAGTGATCTGTGGAGTGACCGTGTGCATCTCTGTGGTCCCAGCAGTCACCTGTATTAACCAGTGATCTGTGGAGTGACCGTGTGCATCTCTGTGGTCCCAGCAGTCACCTGTATTAACCAGTGATCTGTGGAGTGACCGTGTGCATCTCTGTGGTCCCAGCAGTCACCTGTATTAACCAGTGATCTGTGGAGTGACCGTGTGCATCTCTGTGGTCCCAGCAGTCACCTGTATTAACCAGTGATCTGTGGAGTGACCGTGTGCATCTCTGTGGTCCCAGCAGTCACCTGTATTAACTAGTGATCTGTGGAGTGACCGTGTGCATCTCTGTGGTCCCAGCAGTCACCTGTATTAACCAGTGATCTGTGGAGTGACCTGTGCATCTCTGTGGTCCCAGCAGTCACCTGTATTAACCAGTGATCTGTGGAGTGACCGGGTGCATCTCTGTGGTCCCAGCAGTCACCTGTATTAACCAGTGATCTGTGGAGTGACCGTGTGCATCTCTGTGGTCCCAGCAGTCACCTGTATTAACCAGTGATCTGTGGAGTGACCGTGTGCATCTCTGTGGTCCCAGCAGTCACCTGTATTAACCAGTGATCTGTGGAGTGACCGTGTGCATCTCTGTGGTCCCAGCAGTCACCTGTATTAACCAGTGATCTGTGGAGTGACCGTGTGCATCTCTGTGGTCCCAGCAGTCACCTGTATTAACCAGTGATCTGTGGAGTGACCGTGTGCATCTCTGTGGTCCCAGCAGTCACCTGTATTAACCAGTGATCTGTGGAGTGACCGTGTGCATCTCTGTGGTCCCAGCAGTCACCTGTATTAACCAGTGATCTGTGGAGTGACCGTGTGCATCTCTGTGGTCCCAGCAGTCACCTGTATTAACCAGTGATCTGTGGAGTGACCGTGTGCATCTCTGTGGTCCCAGCAGTCACCTGTATTAACCAGTGATCTGTGGAGTGACCGTGTGCATCTCTGTGGTCCCAGCAGTCACCTGTATTAACCAGTGATCTGTGGAGTGACCGTGTGCATCTCTGTGGTCCCAGCAGTCACCTGTATTAACCAGTGATCTGTGGAGTGACCGTGTGCATCTCTGTGGTCCCAGCAGTCACCTGTATTAACCAGTGATCTGTGGAGTGACCGTGTGCATCTCTGTGGTCCCAGCAGTTACCTGTATGAGCCAGAGGGAAACGCCTGCAGCCTGACTGACAGCACAGCGGAGGAACACGTTCTGGCCCTGGTGGAGCACGCTGCAGATGAAGCACACGACCGCATCAACCGATACATGCCCAACTCCAAGGTATATATATATATAGTACCAGTCAAAAGTTTGGACACACTTACTTATTTCAGGGTTTTTCTTTATTTTTTAAACTATTTTCTGCATTGTAGAATAATAGTGAAGACATAAAAACTATAAAGTAACACATATGGAATCGTGTATTAACCAAAAAAGTGTTAAACAAATTGATATTCTTCAAATAGCCACCCTTTACCTTGATGACAGCTTTGCACACTCTTGGCATTCTCTCAACCAGCTTCACCTGGAATGCTTTTCCAACAGTCTTGAAGGAGTTCCCATATATGCTGAGCACTTGTTGGCTGCTTTTCCTTCACTCTGCGGTCCAACTCATTGAGGTCGGGTGATTGTGGAGGTCAGGTCATCTGATGCAGCACTCCATCACTCTCCTTCTTGATCAAATAGCCCTTACACAGCCTGGAGGTGTGTTGGGTCATTGTCCTGTTGAAAAACAAATGATAGCCCAAAATCAGATGGGATGGCGTATCACTGCAGAATGCTATGGTAGCCATGCTGGTTAAGTGTGCCTTGAATTCTAAATAAATCACATACATTGTCACCAGAAAAGCTCCTCCACACCATAACACTTCCTCCTCCATGCTTTACGCTGGGAAATACACATGCAGAGATCATTAGTTCACCCACACCATAACACCTCCTCCTACATGCTTTACGGTGGGAAATACACGTGCGGAGATCATCCGTTCACCCACACCATAACACCTCCTCCTCCATGCTTCACGGTGGGAAATACACGTGCGGAGATCATCCGTTCATCTACTCTGCGTCTCACAAAGACAGTGGTTGGAACCAAAAATCTCCAATTTCGGTCTTCAGACCAAAGGACAGATTTCCACCGGTCCAATGTCCATTGCTCATGTTTCTTGGCCGAAGCAAGTCTTTTCTTCTTATTGTTGTCCTTTAGTTGTGGTTTCTTTGCAGAAATTCGACCACGAAGGCCTGATTCACACAGTCTCCTCTGAACAGTTGATGTTGAGATGTGTCTGTTACTTGAACTCTGTGAAGCATTTATTTGGGCTGCAATTTCTGATACTGGTAACTCTAATGAACGTATCCTCTGCAGCAGAGGTAACTCTGGGTCTTGCTTTTCTGTGGCGGTCCTCATTAGAGCCAGTTTCATCACAGCGCTTGATGGTTTTTGCGACTGCACTTGAAGAAACTTTCAAAGTTCTTTACATTTTCCGTATTGATTGACCTTCATGTCTTAAAGTAATGATGGACTGTCGTTTCTTTTTGCTTATTTGAGCTGTTCTTGCCTTAATTTGGATTTGGTATTTTACTAAATAGGGATATATTCTGTATAGCCCCACATACCTTGTCACAACACAACTGATTGCCTCAAACATATTAAGAAGGAAAGAAATTCCACAAATTAACTTTTAAGAAGGCACACTTGTTAATTGAAATACATTCCAGGTGACTACCTCATGAAGCTGGTTGAGAGAATGCCAAGAGTGTGCAAAACTGTCATCAAGGCAAAGGGTGGCTACTTGAAGAAACTCAAATATAAAATATATGTTGATTTTATTTACCACGTTTTTTGTTTACTACATGATTCAATGTGTTATTTCATAGTTGTGATTTCTTCACTATTATTCTACAATATAGAAAATAGTACAAATAAAGAAAAACCCTTGAATGTAAAACCTTTACCAGTAGTGTACACATTACCAAGTTTCTTTGTGTGTTTTTCTTAGTTTTTTACTGTTTTCTACATTGTAGAATAATAGTGAAGATATAAAAACTATGAAATAACACATATGGAATCATGTAGTAACCAAAAACGTGTTAAATCAAAAATAAACACTGTACATAAAGATCAGCTGCTATATGCCCAGGTCCAAGGTACTGTACTCAATACAACAGTGTGTTTTAATCAGATATGACTGCTAGCCTAGAGGTTAGAGAAGCGGAGGGTTGCTGGTCCGAATCCCTGACTTTGAGTTAGGTTTAAAAGATGGATATTTAAAGTGGATGCCAGGGTTGATCTATGTTTAGTTATCCCGGTGACCACATGGTTCTAGTGTCCTGTTGACCACATGGTTCTAGTGTCCCGGTGACCATGATTGTAGTGTCCCAGTGACCACATGGTTCTAATGTCCCAGTGACCACATGGTTTTAGTGTCCCGGTGACCACACGGTTCTAGTGTCCTGTTGCCAACATGGTTGTAGTGTCCCGGTGACCACATGGTTCTAGTGTCCTGTTGACCACATGGTTGTATTGTCCCAGTGACCACATGGTTCTAGTGTCCCAGTGACCACATGGTTTTAGTGTCCCGGTGACCACACGGTTCTAGTGTCCCAGTGACCACACGGTTCTAGTGTCCCTGTGACCACATGGTTCTAGTGTCCCTGTGACCATTTACATTACATTTACATTTAAGTCATTTAGCAGACGCTCTTATCCAGAGCGACTTACAAATTGGTGCATTCACCTTATGACATCCAGTGGAACAGTCACTTTACAATAGTGCATCTAAATCTTAAAGGGGGGGGGGAATTACTTATCCTATCCTAGGTATTCATTAAAGAGGTGGGGTTTCAGGTGTCTCCGGAAGGTGGTGATTGACTCCGCTGTCCTGGCGTCGTGAGGGAGTTTGTTCCACCATTGGGGGGCCAGAGCAGCGAACAGTTTTGACTGGGCTGAGCGGGAGCTGTACTTCCTCAGTGACCACATGGTTCTAGTGCCCCAGTGACCACATGGTTCTAGTGTCCCAGTGACCACATGGTTGTAGTGTCCCGGTGACCACATGGTTCTAGTGTCCCAGTGACCACATGGTTCTAGTGTCCCAGTGACCACATGGTTCTAGTGTCCCAGTGACCACATGGTTCTAGTGTCCCAGTGACCACATGGTTCTAGTGTCCCAGTGACCACATGGTTCTAGTGCCCCAGTGACCACATGGTTCTAGTGCCCCAGTGACCACATGGTTGTAGTGTCCCGGTGACCACACGGTTTTAGTGTCCCGGTGACCACACGGTTCTAGTGTCCCAGTGACCACATGGTTCTAGTGTCCCAGTGACCACATGGTTCTAGTGTCCCAGCGACCACATGGTTCTAGTGTCCCAGTGACCACATGGTTCTAGTTCCCCAGTGACCACATGGTTGTAGTGTCCCAGTGACCACATGGTTGTAGTGTCCCAGCGATCACATGGTTCTAGTGTCCCAGTGACCACATGGTTGTAGTGTCCCAGTGACCACATGGTTCTAGTGTCCCAGTGACCACATGGTTCTAGTGTCCCGGTGACCACATGGTTCTAGTGTCCCAGTGACCACATGGTTGTAGTGTCCCAGTGACCACATGGTTCTAGTGCCCCAGTGACCACATGGTTGTAGTGTCCCAGTGACCACATGGTTCTAGTGTCCCAGTGACCACATGGTTCTAGTGTCCCAGTGACCACATGGTTGTAGTGTCCCAGTGACCACATGGTTCTAGTGTCCCAGTGACCACATGGTTCTAGTGTCCCGGTGACCACATGGTTGTAGTGTCCCAGTGACCACATGGTTCTAGTGTCCCAGTGACCACATGGTTCTAGTGTCCCAGTGACCACATGGTTCTAGTGTCCCGGTGACCACATGGTTGTAGTGTCCCAGTGACCACATGGTTGTAGTGTCCCAGTGACCACATGGTTCTAGTGTCCCGGTGACCACATGGTTCTAGTGTCCCGGTGACCACATGGTTCTAGTGTCCCGGTGACCACATGGTTGTAGTGTCCCAGTGATCACATGGTTCTAGTGTCCCAGTGACCACATGGTTGTAGTGTCCCAGTGACCACATGGTTCTAGTGTCCCAGTGACCACATGGTTGTAGTGTCCCAGTGACCACATGGTTCTAGTGTCCCAGTGACCACATGGTTGTAGTGTCCCAGTGACCACATGGTTCTAGTGTCCCAGTGACCACATGGTTGTAGTGTCCCAGTGACCACATGGTTCTAGTGTCCCAATGACCACATGGTTCTAGTGTCCCAGTGACCACATGGTTGTAGTGTCCCAGTGACCACATGGTTGTAGTGTCCCAGTGACCACACGGTTCTAGTGTCCCAGTGACCACATGGTTCTAGTGTCCCAGCGATCACATGGTTCTAGTGTCCCAGTGACCACATGGTTGTAGTGTCCCAGTGACCACATGGTTGTAGTGTCCCAGTGACCACACGGTTCTAGTGTCCCAGTGACCACACGGTTCTAGTGTCCCAGTGACCACATGGTTGTAGTGTCCCAGTGACCACATGGTTGTAGTGTCCCAGTGACCACATGGTTCTAGTGTCCCAGTGACCACATGGTTCTAGTGTCCCAGTGACCACATGGTTCTAGTGTCCCAGTGACCACATGGTTGTAGTGTCCCAGTGACCACATGGTTCTAGTGTCCCAGTGACCACATGGTTCTAGTGTCCCGGTGACCACATGGTTCTAGTGTCCCGGTGACCACATGGTTGTAGTGTCCCAGTGATCACATGGTTCTAGTGTCCCAGTGACCACATGGTTGTAGTGTCCCAGTGACCACATGGTTCTAGTGTCCCAGTGACCACATGGTTGTAGTGTCCCAGTGACCACATGGTTCTAGTGTCCCAGTGACCACATGGTTGTAGTGTCCCAGTGACCACATGGTTGTAGTGTCCCAGTGACCACATGGTTCTAGTGTCCCAGTGACCACATGGTTGTAGTGTCCCAGTGACCACATGGTTCTAGTGTCCCAGTGACCACATGGTTGTAGTGTCCCAGTGACCACATGGTTCTAGTGTCCCAGTGACCACACGGTTCTAGTGTCCCAGTGACCACACGGTTCTAGTGTCCCAGTGACCACATGGTTCTAGTGTCCCAGTGACCACATGGTTCTAGTGTCCCAGTGACCACATGGTTGTAGTGTCCCAGTGACCACATGGTTCTAGTGTCCCAGTGACCACATGGTTCTAGTGTCCCAGTGACCACACGGTTGTAGTGTCCCAGTGACCACACGGTTCTAGTGTCCCAGTGACCACATGGTTGTAGTGTCCCAGTGACCACATGGTTGTAGTGTCCCAGTGACCACATGGTTGTAGTGTCCCAGTGACCACATGGTTGTAGTGTCCCAGTGACCACATGGTTGTAGTGTCCCAGTGACCACATGGTTCTAGTGTCCCAGTGACCACATGGTTGTAGTGTCCCAGTGACCACATGGTTGTAGTGTCCCAGTGACCACATGGTTGTAGTGTCCCAGTGACCACATGGTTGTAGTGTCCCAGTGACCACATGGTTGTAGTGTCCCAGTGACCACATGGTTGTAGTGTCCCAGTGACCACATGGTTCTAGTGTCCCAGTGACCACATGGTTCTAGTGTCCCAGTGATCACATGGTTCTAGTGTCCCAGTGACCACATGGTTGTAGTGTCCCAGTGACCACATGGTTGTAGTGTCCCAGTGACCACATGGTTGTAGTGTCCCAGTGATCACATGGTTCTAGTGTCCCAGTGACCACATGGTTGTAGTGTCCCAGTGACCACATGGTTCTAGTGTCCCAGTGACCACATGGTTCTAGTGTCAACGTGACCACATTGTTGTAGTGTCCCAGTGACCACACGGTTGTAGTGTCCCAGTGACCACATGGTTGTAGTGACCACATCCCAGTGACCACATGGTTGTACCACATGTGTCCCAGTGACCACATGGTTGTAGTGTCCCAGTGACCACATGGTTGTAGTGTCCCAGTGACCACATGGTTGTAGTGTCCCAGTGACCCACATGGTTCTAGTGTCCCAGTGACCACATGGTTGTAGTGTCCCAGTGACCACATGGTTGTAGTGTCCCAGTGACCACATGGTTGTAGTGTCCCAGTGACCACATGGTTGTAGTGTCCCAGTGACCACATGGTTGTAGTGTCCCAGTGACCACATGGTTGTAGTGTCCCAGTGACCACATGGTTGTAGTGTCCCAGTGACCACATGGTTGTAGTGTCCCAGTGACCACATGGTTGTAGTGTCCCAGTGACCACATGGTTGTAGTGTCCCAGTGACCACATGGTTGTAGTGTCCCAGTGACCACATGGTTGTAGTGTCCCAGTGACCACATGGTTGTAGTGTCCCAGTGACCACATGGTTGTAGTGTCCCAGTGACCACATGGTTGTAGTGTCCCAGTGACCACATGGTTGTAGTGTCCCAGTGACCACATGGTTGTAGTGTCCCAGTGACCACATGGTTGTAGTGTCCCAGTGACCACATGGTTGTAGTGTCCCAGTGACCACATGGTTGTAGTGTCCCAGTGACCACATGGTTGTAGTGTCCCAGTGACCACATGGTTCTAGTGTCCCAGTGACCACATGGTTGTAGTGTCCCAGTGACCACATGGTTGTAGTGTCCCAGTGACCACATGGTTGTAGTGTCCCAGTGACCACATGGTTGTAGTGTCCCAGTGACCACATGGTTGTAGTGTCCCAGTGACCACATGGTTGTAGTGTCCCAGTGACCACATGGTTGTAGTGTCCCAGTGACCACATGGTTGTAGTGTCCCAGTGACCACATGGTTGTAGTGTCCCAGTGACCACATGGTTGTAGTGTCCCAGTGACCACATGGTTCTAGTGTCCCAGTGACCACATGGTTGGTAGTGTCCCAGTGACCACATGGTTGTAGTGTCCCAGTGACCACATGGTTGTAGTGTCCCAGTGACCACATGGTTGTAGTGTCCCAGTGACCACATGGTTGTAGTGTCCCAGTGACCACATGGTTGTCCCAGTGTCCCAGTGACCACATGGTTGTAGTGTCCCAGTGACCACATGGTTGTAGTGTCCCAGTGACCACATGGTTGTAGTGTCCCAGTGACCACATGGTTGTAGTGTCCCAGTGACCACATGGTTGTAGTGTCCCAGTGACCACATGGTTGTAGTGTCCCAGTGACCACATGGTTCTAGTGTCCCAGTGACCACATGGTTGTAGTGTCCCAGTGACCACATGGTTGTAGTGTCCCAGTGACCACATGGTTGTAGTGTCCCAGTGACCACATGGTTGTAGTGTCCCAGTGACCACATGGTTGTAGTGTCCCAGTGACCACATGGTTGTAGTGTCCCAGTGACCACATGGTTGTAGTGTCCCAGTGACCACATGGTTGTAGTGTCCCAGTGACCACATGGTTGTAGTGTCCCAGTGACCACATGGTTGTAGTGTCCCAGTGACCACATGGTTGTAGTGTCCCAGTGACCACATGGTTGTAGTGTCCCAGTGACCACATGGTTGTAGTGTCCCAGTGACCACATGGTTGTAGTGTCCCAGTGACCACATGGTTGTAGTGTCCCAGTGACCACATGGTTGTAGTGTCCCAGTGACCACATGGTTGTGTCCCAGTGTCCCAGTGACCACATGGTTGTAGTGTCCCAGTGACCACATGGTTGTAGTGTCCCAGTGACCACATGGTTGTAGTGTCCCAGTGACCACATGGTTGTAGTGTCCCAGTGACCACATGGTTCTAGTAGTGTCCCAGTGACCACATGGTTGTAGTGTCCCAGTGACCACATGGTTGTAGTGTCCCAGTGACCACATGGTTGTAGTGTCCCAGTGACCACATGGTTGTAGTGTCCCAGTGACCACATGGTTGTAGTGTCCCAGTGACCACATGGTTGTAGTGTCCCAGTGACCACATGGTTGTAGTGTCCCAGTGACCACATGGTTGTAGTGTCCCAGTGACCACATGGTTGTAGTGTCCCAGTGACCACATGGTTGTAGTGTCCCAGTGACCATGGTTGTATGGTTGTAGTGTCCCAGTGACCACATGGTTGTAGTGTCCCAGTGACCACATGGTTGTAGTGTCCCAGTGACCACATGGTTGTAGTGTCCCAGTGACCACATGGTTGTAGTGTCCCAGTGACCACATGGTTCTAGTGTCCCAGTGACCACATGGTTGTAGTGTCCCAGTGACCACATGGTTGTAGTGTCCCAGTGACCACATGGTTGTAGTGTCCCAGTGACCACATGGTTGTAGTGTCCCAGTGACCACATGGTTGTAGTGTCCCAGTGACCACATGGTTGTTGTCCCAGTGACCACATGGTTGTAGTCCCAGTGACCACATGGTTGTAGTGTCCCAGTGACCACATGGTTGTAGTGTCCCAGTGACCACATGGTTGTAGTGTCCCAGTGACCACATGGTTGTAGTGTCCCAGTGACCACATGGTTGTAGTGTCCCAGTGACCACATGGTTCCCAGTGAGTGTCCCAGTGACCACATGGTTGTAGTGTCCCAGTGACCACATGGTTGTAGTGTCCCAGTGACCACATGGTTGTAGTGTCCCAGTGACCACATGGTTGTAGTGTCCCAGTGACCACATGGTTGTAGTGTCCCAGTGACCACATGGTTGTAGTGTCCCAGTGACCACATGGTTGACCACATGGTAGTGACCACATGGTTGTAGTGTCCCAGTGACCACATGGTTGTAGTGTCCCAGTGACCACATGGTTGTAGTGTCCCAGTGACCACATGGTTGTAGTGTCCCAGTGACCACATGGTTGTAGTGTCCCAGTGACCACATGGTTGTAGTGTCCCAGTGACCACATGGTTGTAGTGTCCCAGTGACCACATGGTTGTAGTGTCCCAGTGACCACATGGTTGTAGTGTCCCAGTGACCCAGTGACCACATGGTTGTAGTGTCCCAGTGACCACATGGTTGTAGTGTCCCAGTGACCACATGGTTGTAGTGTCCCAGTGACCACATGGTTGTAGTGTCCCAGTGACCACATGGTTGTAGTGTCCCAGTGACCACATGGTTGTAGTGTCCCAGTGACCACATGGTTGTAGTGTCCCAGTGACCACATGGTTGTAGTGTCCCAGTGACCACATGGTTCTTGTGTTCCTGTATTTTCAGATGGGTTACCTGAGGAAAGAGCCTGATGGTAATCTGTTGTACACTGTAGTGAATCAGCTGAATCCAGAAGCAAAAGGTTTGTTCCCTACTTTTCTCTGGTATTATCCAGTGGGAAACTCACAGTCCCAAATGGCAGCCTATTCCCTATATAGTACACTACTTTTGACCAGAGCCCTATGGACCCAATGGACCCTGGTCAAAAGTAGTGCACTACATAGGGAATAGGCTGCCATTTGGGACACAGATATAGAACCTGTATAGATGTACTGTATCAGATAAATGTCCAAGGTGTTCTATACCATGTGACACAGAGGGCCTGTTCTGTCTCTGCTTCCCAGAGGAGGAGACCCACCCTGTGGACCTGAGCTCTCTGTCCAATAAGCTCCTTCCTGGATTAACAACACTGGGTTTCAAAGATGACAGGAGACACAAGGGTATGTACAGAAAGTACAAAGCTGCTTAGCGGTTAGCTAACACGTTGGATACATGTCCTGACCATGTAAAAAAGTCAATGTGATCTCCTGCTGCTTAGCGGTTAGCTAACACGTTGGATACATGTCCTGACCATGTAAAAAAGTCAATGTGACCTCCTGCTGCTTAGCGGTTAGCTAACACGTTGGATACATGTCCTGACCATGTAAAAAAGTCAATGGGACCTCCTGCTGCTTAGCGGTTAGCTAACACGTTGGATACATGTCCTGACCATGTAAAAAAGTCAATGTGACCTCCTGCTGCTTAGCGGTTAGCTAACACGTTGGATACATGTCCTGACCATGTAAAAAAGTCAATGTAACCTCCTGCTGCTTAGCGGTTAGCTAACACGTTGGATACATGTCCTGACCATGTAAAAAAGTCAATGGGACCTCCTGCTGCTTAGACGTTCTAGATTCTGTCTTTCATAATGTTGGCTATGATGAGAGAATTTCTTCCAAGGCTTCCTTCTTCTGCTCGTCGTGTGTGTGTGTGTGTGTGTGTGTGTGTGTGTGTGTGTGTGTGTGTGTGTGTGTGTGTGTGTGTGTGTGTGTGTGTGTGTGTGTGTGTGTGTGTGTGTGTGTGTGTGTGTGTGTGTGTGTGTGTGTGTGTGTGTGTGTGTGTAGTGACGTTCCTGAGCAGTACCTACAACACCCAGACCCTGCAGAACAACTCCATCTACCCAGACCTGCTGCCTGATGAGATGGACCTGCTCTACTCAGCCTACGGGGATGAGACTGGGGTGCAGTGTGCTCTCAGGTTAGTCGATGCTGTAGCAGCACTGGTATCATTACTGGAGCTCGGGTTCCTATTGGACCGTTCCTGGAATCAGGATGCAATAATGAGGAAATCCAGGGATTTCTGGGAATTTTGGGGGAAATTTACCACAATTTTGCTACCCTTCCTGCTGTGCACATCTAACGTGCTGTATGAGAAAGCCTTAACGTTGTAGTATATACTGTGTAAATGCTGTCTCCTTCCTCATTCCAGTATTCAGGAGTTTGTTAAAGGTTGTGGGAACGTTACTAAGCGTTTGGTTGACGGGCTGCTGGATAAGATGACTGCAGGGGACCACTCTAAGGCTGTCTACCAGATCAGACAGGTCTGTACCCCATTAACACACTCATACAGGCTGGGCCCCAAATGGTCCCCTATGCCCTATCTAGGGCTCTACCTTTGACCCGGGCCGTCTGGGGGAGGCACCATCACATATGACTTCCTAAAGCACACCGTGGGGGTCCTGTCTGGGGGGGGTCAGTCACATATGACTTCCTAAAGCACACCGTGGGGTCCCATCAGTCACATATGACTTCCTAAAGCACACCGTGTGGGTCCTGTCTGGGGGGGACAGTCACATATGACTTCCTAAAGCACACCGTGGGGTCCTGTCTGGGGGGGGGGTCAGTCACATATGACTTCCTAAAGCACACCGTGGGGTCCTGTCTGGGGGTCAGTCACATATGACTTCCTAAAGCACACCGTGGGGGTCCTGTCTGGGGGGGGTCAGTCACATATGACTTCCTAAAGCACACCGTGGGGTCCCGTCTGGGGGGGTCAGTCACATATGACTTCCTAAAGCACACCGTGGGGGTCCTGTCTGGGGGGGTCAGTCACATATGACTTCCTAAAGCACACCGTGGGGGTCCTGTCTGGGGGACAGTAAGTCCTGTGTTAGGGGGACAGTAAGTCCTGTGTTAGGGGGACAGTAAGTCCTGTGTTAGGGGGGGCATGTGTTGCGTGGGTATTTACAGATAGATTATTTTTCCTGCTACTTTTATGTTAACTAGTTTTGACTAGTGGTAGAAGCTGGGTATATAACTAGTTCTAACTAGTGGTAGAAGCTGGGTATATAACTAGTTCTAACTAGTGGTAGAAGCTGGGTATATAACTAGTTTTAACTAGTGGTAGAAGCTGGGTATATATACATTATGTTAACTAGTTTTAACTAGTGATAGAAGCTGGGTCTATATGTACATTATGTTAACTAGTTTTAACTAGTGGTAGAAGCTGGGTCTATATGTACATTATGTTAACTAGTTTTAACTAGTGGTAGAAGCTGGGTCTATATGTACATTATGTTAACTAGTTTTAACTAGTGGTAGAAGCTAGGTCTATATGTACATTATGTTAACTAGTTTTAACTAGTGGTAGAAGTTGGGTCTATATGTAATTATGTTAACTAGTTTTAACTAGTGGTAGAAGCTGGGTCTATATGTACATTATGTTAACTAGTTTTAACTAGTGGTAGAAGCTGGGTCTATATGTACATTATGTTAACTAGTTTTAACTAGTGGTAAAGTGGGTCTTATGTACATTATGTTAACTAGTTTTAACTAGTGGTAGAAGCTGGGTCTATATGTACATTATGTTAATGTGAGTTTTCATCTGGTTTTCAGAAAAGAAACATGGTTACCGGACGAACCCAAGAGCAACATTTACGATATGCAGGTAAAGTATTTTACAGCTGTTCAATTGAATATACTTACAGTGATTTTGTTTAGTGGTTGGTGTGTGTGTGTGTGTGAGTGTGAGTGAGTGTGTGTGTGTGTGTCCATCCTGCTTGCCCAACATGGTTGACCCTCCAGATGTGTGTGTTTATTTGCCCAGATGGCTGATGGGACAGGTCTGGGAGAGGGCAGCTCAGTGCTGGACTTCATGTCCATGAAGAGCTACTCTGACATGTCTCTGGAGATGTCCATGCTCAACTCTTTAGGTGAGAATCCTACCTGGTTGTAAATCAGTAGTATCGCTTCCATTATCTTAACCACCTGTGTGTTTACCTCCACCTCCCATACAGACATATAAACACACACACAGACACACACAGAAACACACAGGCACACACACACACACACACAGTCTTTATAGTGATTGTTTACCATAGCCCTATAGTAGTGCACTATACAGGGAATAGGGGGCTGTTCGGTATGCGGACCCTGTCATCTTCACCACTTGTATGACTGTAATGGTCTTCCCTGTGTGTCTCCTCTGCTCTCAGGGAAGTCAGTGAAGAAGGAGCCGGGGCATGAAGACGGGGTCAGCCAGCAGCACTTTGAGGAGGCAGCCAAGCTGCTGCAGGAGTTCCAGGAGGGCCAGGTGGAGAGGGAGGCTCCAGACCCTCCTCTAACCTCTCCT
Organism: Oncorhynchus gorbuscha; assembly: GCF_021184085.1. Lineage (NCBI taxonomy): Eukaryota > Metazoa > Chordata > Actinopteri > Salmoniformes > Salmonidae > Oncorhynchus > Oncorhynchus gorbuscha. The sequence continues at coordinate 64,737 of NW_025746977.1, forward strand.
CCCTGTCAGGGACCTCCGACAGGGACCAGCACCACCTGGGTGAGGACTGCAGGACAACACTGTCTGGAGCTCATCCACTTACCTGGCTGTATCAGTTCTTAAGTCCCAAATGACACCCTATTCCCTATATAGTGCACTACTTTTGACCAGAGCCCATACAGCTCTGGTCAAAAGTAGTGTGCTATGTATGGAATAGGGTGCCATTTGGGACGTAGAAGGTGCTCCTCCACCTGCCTCGCTGAGCCAGTGTCAGAAACATGCAGGATTTGGTCTGTCTGTGCCAGTTGCCATTTTGTGCCTTGTTGACACTTACAGGCTCGGTATATCCCATCAGTCACTTAAAACTGTAAGGACAGACGGTCTGGATAACATCTTCTGCCAAATTCATAAATATCATGTAAAATGTTATGAGACATGAGTTTCAACGTTTCAAAGGCTTTGTAGACATGTGATTTATGTGCTTTGTTTCAATGACCGTTGGTTTTTCTATGTTCCTCCTCAGGGAGTCCCTCACACCTGGGTGTTGGTGACCAGTCTGAGATGGTTCATGACCCCTATGAGTTCCTCCAGTCTCCAGAGCCAGGCTCCACATCCAACAGCTGACCTATGAGTTCCTCCAGTCCCCAGAGCCAGGCTCCACATCCAACAGCTGACCTATGAGTTCCTCCAGTCTCCAGAGCCAGGCTCCACATCCAACAGCTGACCTATGAGTTCCTCCAGTCCCCAGAGCCAGGCTCCACATCCAACAGCTGACCTATGAGTTCCTCCAGTCTCCAGAGCCAGGCTCCACATCCAACAGCTGACCTATGAGTTCCTCCAGTCCCCAGAGCCAGGCTCCACATCCAACAGCTGACCTATGAGTTCCTCCAGTGTCCAGAGCCAGGCTCCACATCCAACAGCTGACCTATGAGTTCCTCCAGTCTCCAGAGCCAGGCTCCACATCCAACAGCTGACCTATGAGTTCCTCCAGTCTCCAGAGCCAGGCTCCACATCCAACAGCTGACCTATGAGTTCATCCAGTCTCCAGAGCCAGGCTCCACATCCAACAGCTGACCTATGAGTTCCTCCAGAGCCAGGCTCCACATCCAACAGCTGACCTATGAGTTCCTCCAGTCTCCAGAGCCAGGCTCCACATCCAACAGCTGACCTATGAGTTCCTCCAGTCTCCAGAGCCAGGCTCCACATCCAACAGCTGACCTATGAGTTCCTCCAGTCTCCAGAGCCAGGTTCCACATCCAACAGCTGACCTATGAGTTCCTCCAGAGCCAGGCTCCACATCCAACAGCTGACCTATGAGTTCCTCCAGTCTCCAGAGCCAGGCTCCACATCCAACAGCTGACCTATGAGTTCATCCAGTCTCCAGAGCCAGGCTCCACATCCAACAGCTGACCTATGAGTTCCTCCAGAGCCAGGCTCCACATCCAACAGCTGACCTATGAGTTCCTCCAGTCTCCAGAGCCAGGCTCCACATCCAACAGCTGACCTATGAGTTCCTCCAGTCTCCAGAGCCAGGCTCCACATCCAACAGCTGACCTATGAGTTCCTCCAGTCTCCAGAGCCAGGCTCCACATCCAACAGCTGACCTATGAGTTCCTCCAGTCTCCAGAGCCAGGCTCCACATCCAACAGCTGACCTATGAGTTCCTCCAGTCTCCAGAGCCAGGTTCCACATCCAACAGCTGACCTATGAGTTCCTCCAGAGCCAGGCTCCACATCCAACAGCTGACCTATGAGTTCCTCCAGTCTCCAGAGCCAGGCTCCACATCCAACAGCTGACCTATGAGTTCCTCCAGTCTCCAGAGCCAGGCTCCACATCCAACAGCTGACCTATGAGTTCCTCCAGTCTCCAGAGCCAGGCTCCACATCCAACAGCTGACCTATGAGTTCCTCCAGTGTCCAGAGCCAGGCTCCACATCCAACAGCTGACCTATGAGTTCCTCCAGAGCCAGGCTCCACATCCAACAGCTGACCTATGAGTTCCTCCAGTCTCCAGAGCCAGGCTCCACATCCAACAGCTGACCTATGAGTTCCTCCAGTCTCCAGAGCCAGGCTCCACATCCAACAGCTGACCTATGAGTTCCTCCAGTCTCCAGAGCCAGGTTCCACATCCAACAGCTGACCTATGAGTTCCTCCAGAGCCAGGCTCCACATCCAACAGCTGACCTATGAGTTCATCCAGTCTCCAGAGCCAGGCTCCACATCCAACAGCTGACCTATGAGTTCCTCCAGAGCCAGGCTCCACATCCAACAGCTGACCTATGAGTTCCTCCAGTCTCCAGAGCCAGGCTCCACATCCAACAGCTGACCTATGAGTTCCTCCAGTCTCCAGAGCCAGGCTCCACATCCAACAGCTGACCTATGAGTTCCTCCAGTCTCCAGAGCCAGGTTCCACATCCAACAGCTGACCTATGAGTTCCTCCAGAGCCAGGCTCCACATCCAACAGCTGACCTATGAGTTCCTCCAGTCTCCAGAGCCAGGCTCCACATCCAACAGCTGACCTATGAGTTCATCCAGTCTCCAGAGCCAGGCTCCACATCCAACAGCTGACCTATGAGTTCCTCCAGAGCCAGGCTCCACATCCAACAGCTGACCTATGAGTTCCTCCAGAGCCAGGCTCCACATCCAACAGCTGACCTATGAGTTCCTCCAGTCTCCAGAGCCAGGCTCCACATCCAACAGCTGACCTATGAGTTCCTCCAGTCTCCAGAGCCAGGCTCCACATCCAACAGCTGACCTATGAGTTCCTCCAGTCTCCAGAGCCAGGCTCCACATCCAACAGCTGACCTATGAGTTCCTCCAGTCTCCAGAGCCAGGTTCCACATCCAACAGCTGACCTATGAGTTCCTCCAGAGCCAGGCTCCACATCCAACAGCTGACCTGACCTGAGTTCCTCCAGTCTCCAGAGCCAGGCTCCACATCCAACAGCTGACCTATGAGTTCCTCCAGTCTCCAGAGCCAGGCTCCACATCCAACAGCTGACCTATGAGTTCCTCCAGTCTCCAGAGCCAGGCTCCACATCCAACAGCTGACCTATGAGTTCCTCCAGTGTCCAGAGCCAGGCTCCACATCCAACAGCTGACCTATGAGTTCCTCCAGAGCCAGGCTCCACATCCAACAGCTGACCTGTGAGTTCCTCCAGTCTCCAGAGCCAGGTTCCACATCCAACAGCTGACCTATGAGTTCCTCCAGTCTCCAGAGCCAGGCTCCACATCCAACAGCTAACCCACACACTGGCAAGTTGCCTCTAACTGGGGTCGCTCTGGTCACAATACCAGCATCACTATACTATGATACTCAACTTTCCAAGGCAAAAAAGGAAACAAAACTGTTTTAACTCTTTAAAAACATGCTTTATCTAAAATATTGTTTTCTGTAGCTTGAAAAACAAACAAATGTGTCTCTGGTGTATCTAACATGAAGACTTCTGAGTATTGCGATACTGTTATTGAGAAACTACTAAGGAGATGGTAGAAGATGCCTCTAACTACTGGTCTGAGATCAGACATTGTTTGATGGGTAATCTGATCCTAGATCTGTGGCTTAGAGGAAACTTCTACTCAGAGCTGATCTGACGTCCTGTATTTAACCACACTGGTTGTTTTGTTGTCTGACTCTGTGCTCTCAACACACCGGGGACAACGAGAGAGAACCTCAGACATGTTGTGGAAGGTCATCATGATTGTACAGATTATTTGTATGTGTGCTATACTTAAGAGAATAAAGTCGACACAGGTTGTGTTTTTACACAGTACTGTGTCATCAGGTTGTGTTTTTACCCAGTACTGTGTCATCAGGTTGTGTTTTTACCCAGTACTGTGTCATCAGGTTGTGTTTTTACCCAGTACTGTGTCATCAGGTTGTGTTTTTACCCAGTACTGTGTCATCAGGTTGTGTTTTTACACAGCACGGTGTCATCAGGTTGTGTTTTTACACAGCACGGTGTCATCAGGTTGTGTTTTTACACAGCACGGTGTCATCAGGTTGTGTTTTTACACAGTACTGTGTCATCAGGTTGTGTTTTTACACAGTACTGTCGACCGGCTTAGGGGAGGGTTTGGCCAGGGTAGACTGTCTTTGCAAATAAGCATTTGATTCTATCTACTTGCCTAATTAAATAAAGGTTAAAAATATGTATCAACCATCTCAGTGTAGGAGTGCTGATCTAGAATCAGACTCCCCCCTGTCCATGTAATCCTGTTCATTGTTATCTAAATGGCTAAACTGATCCTAAATCAGCAGTCTTTTACTCTGAGACACTTGATATATAATAAGGCCCCAGGAGCCTACCAACTCCTCCTTGTGAAGTCCTCCTCTCATAAAGGATGTTATCATGTGGGTTGTGTTGGTCCGCTGTGAAAAGGACTGGTCCCTGTGTTTACATGGCTGCCCACTGTTAGTGAGAAAAGGACTGGTCCCTGTGTTTACATGGCTGCCCACTGTTAGTGAGAAAAGGACTGGTCCCTGTGTTTACATGGCTGCCCACTGTTAGTGTGAAAAGGACTGGTCCCTGTGTTTACATGGCTGCCCACTGTTAGTGAGAAAAGGACTGGTCCCTGTGTTTACATGGCTGCCCACTGTTAGTGAGAAAAGGACTGGTCCCTGTGTTTACATGGCTGCCCACTGTTAGTGTGAAAAGGACTGGTCCCTGTGTTTACATGGCTGCCCACTGTTAGTGAGAAAAGGACTGGTCCCTGTGTTTACATGGCTGCCCACTGTTAGTGTGAAAAGGACTGGTCCCTGTGTTTACATGGCTGCCCACTGTTAGTGAGAAAAGGACTGGTCCCTGTGTTTACATGGCTGCCCACTGTTAGTGAGAAAAGGACTGGTCCCTGTGTTTACATGGCTGCCCACTGTTAGTGTGAAAAGGACTGGTCCCTGTGTTTACATGGCTGCCCACTGTTAGTGAGAAAAGGACTGGTCCCTGTGTTTACATGGCTGCCCACTGTTAGTGAGAAAAGGACTGGTCCCTGTGTTTACATGGCTGCCCACTGTTAGTGAGAAAAGGACTGGTCCCTGTGTTTACATGGCTGCCCACTGTTAGTGAGAAAAGGACTGGTCCCATGGCTGTTTACATGGCTGCCCACTGTTAGTGAGAAAAGGACTGGTCCCTGTGTTTACATGGCTGCCCACTGTTAGTGAGAAAAGGACTGGTCCCTGTGTTTACATGGCTGCCCACTGTTAGTGAGAAAAGGACTGGTCCCTGTGTTTACATGGCTGCCCACTGTTAGTGTGAAAAGGACTGGTCCCTGTGTTTACATGGCTGCCCACTGTTAGTGAGAAAAGGACTGGTCCCTGTGTTTACATGGCTGCCCACTGTTAGTGAGAAAAGGACTGGTCCCTGTGTTTACATGGCTGCCCACTGTTAGTGAGAAAAGGACTGGTCCCTGTGTTTACATGGCTGCCCACTGTTAGTGTGAAAAGGACTGGTCCCTGTGTTTACATGGCTGCCCACTGTTAGTGAGAAAAGGACTGGTCCCTGTGTTTACATGGCTGCCCACTGTTAGTGTGAAAAGGACTGGTCCCTGTGTTTACATGGCTGCCCACTGTTAGTGTGAAAAGGACTGGTCCCTGTGTTTACATGGCTGCCCACTGTTAGTGAGAAAAGGACTGGTCCCTGTGTTTACATGGCTGCCCACTGTTAGTGAGAAAAGGACTGGTCCCTGTGTTTACATGGCTGCCCACTGTTAGTGAGAAAAGGACTGGTCCCTGTGTTTACATGGCTGCCCACTGTTAGTGTGAAAAGGACTGGTCCCTGTGTTTACATGGCTGCCCACTGTTAGTGTGAAAAGGACTGGTCCCTGTGTTTACATGGCTGCCCACTGTTAGTGAGAAAAGGACTGGTCCCTGTGTTTACATGGCTGCCCACTGTTAGTGAGAAAAGGACTGGTCCCTGTGTTTACATGGCTGCCCACTGTTAGTGAGAAAAGGACTGGTCCCTGTGTTTACATGGCTGCCCACTGTTAGTGAGAAAAGGACTGGTCCCTGTGTTTACATGGCTGCCCACTGTTAGTGTGAAAAGGACTGGTCCCTGTGTTTACATGGCTGCCCACTGTTAGTGAGAAAGGACTGGTCCCTGTGTTTACATGGCTGCCCACTGTTAGTGAGAAAAGGACTGGTCCCTGTGTTTACATGGCTGCCCACTGTTAGTGAGAAAAGGACTGGTCCCTGTGTTTACATGGCTGCCCACTGTTAGTGAGAAAAGGACTGGTCCCTGTGTTTACATGGCTGCCCACTGTTAGTGTGAAAAGGACTGGTCCCTGTGTTTACATGGCTGCCCACTGTTAGTGAGAAAAGGACTGGTCCCTGTGTTTACATGGCTGCCCACTGTTAGTGAGAAAAGGACTGGTCCCTGTGTTTACATGGCTGCCCACTGTTAGTGTGAAAAGGACTGGTCCCTGTGTTTACATGGCTGCCCACTGTTAGTGTGAAAAGGTCTGGTCCCTGTGTTTACATGGCTGTCCACTGTTAGTGTGAAAAGGACTGGTCCCTGTGTTTACATGGCTGCCCACTGTTAGTGTGAAAAGGACTGGTCCCTGTGTTTACATGGCTGCCCACTGTTAGTGAGAAAAGGACTGGTCCCTGTGTTTAAACTGTTAGTGACTGGTCCCTGTGTTTACATGGCTGCCCACTGTTAGTGAGAAAGGACTGGTCCCTGTGTTTACATGGCTGCCCACTGTTAGTGAGAAAAGGACTGGTCCCTGTGTTTACATGGCTGCCCACTGTTAGTGAGAAAAGGACTGGTCCCTGTGTTTACATGGCTGCCCACTGTTAGTGAGAAAAGGACTGGTCCCTGTGTTTACATGGCTGCCCACTGTTAGTGAGAAAAGGACTGGTCCCTGTGTTTACATGGCTGCCCACTGTTAGTGAGAAAAGGACTGGTCCCTGTGTTTACATGGCTGCCCACTGTTAGTGAGAAAAGGACTGGTCCCTGTGTTTACATGGCTGCCCACTGTTAGTGAGAAAAGGACTGGTCCCTGTGTTTACATGGCTGCCCACTGTTAGTGAGAAAAGGACTGGTCCCTGTGTTTACATGGCTGCCCACTGTTAGTGAGAAAAGGACTGGTCCCTGTGTTTACATGGCTGCCCACTGTTAGTGAGAAAAGGACTGGTCCCTGTGTTTACATGGCTGCCCACTGTTAGTGAGAAAGGACTGGTCCCTGTGTTTACATGGCTGCCCACTGTTAGTGAGAAAAGGACAGGTCCCTGGTTTACATGGCTGCCCACTGTTAGTGAGAAAAGGACTGGTCCCTGTGTTTACATGGCTGCCCACTGTTAGTGAGAAAAGGACTGGTCCCTGTGTTTACATGGCTGCCCACTGTTAGTGAGAAAGGACTGGTCCCTGTGTTTACATGGCTGCCCACTGTTAGTGAGAAAAGGACTGGTCCCTGTGTTTACATGGCTGCCCACTGTTAGTGAGAAAAGGACTGGTCCCTGTGTTTACATGGCTGCCCACTGTTAGTGAGAAAAGGAACAAGCATGTTGGAGTGGAGTCTCTTACAGACCACCCAAGAGCTATTGTTGCTAAGCTACATGTCCAACCCACCAGTTTTAGCTGGACTGTCTGTTCTATTTAAGGACAATTCTATAATGGACTCTTGTATTCATGGAAAGGTAACACAGTTGTTCTGTCACAATGTTCCGTCTCTTCTCACAGCCACTGTATCTCTGTGACTGTGAGGAAAGAGACTGTAATGTTGAGTTCAAAACATCACACTGAAATGAATATCAATGTTGTTAGTAGGTCTGTGCTGGTTTATGCCCATCAAGTTATGAAAAGGGTTCATTCAGACCATTAGGGACCGGTAAGAAACAGGATACAAAGGAACAATATACACTATATATACAAAAGTATGTGGACAGCCCATCAAATTAGTGGATTCAGCTATTTCAGCCACACCCATTGCTGACAGGTGTATAAAACCGCGCTCGCAGCCATGCAATCTCCATAGACAAACATTGGCAGTAGAATGGCCTTACTGAAGAGCTCAGTGACTTTCAAGGTGGCACTGTCATAGGATGCCAGCTTTCCAACAAGTTAGTTTGTCAAATTTCTGCCCTGCTAGAGCTGGCCCGGTCAACTGTAAGAGCTGTTATTGTGAAGTGGAAACATCTAGTAGCATCAACGGCTAAGCCGCGAAGTCGTAGGCCACACAAGCTCACAGAACGGGACAACCGAGTGCTTAAGCAGGTAGGGCATAGAAATCATCTGTCCTCGGTTGTAAAACTCACTACTGAGTTTCAAACTGCCCCTGGAAGCAACATCAGCACAAGAACTGTTTGTCAGGAGCTTCAAGAAATGGTTTTCCATGGCCGAGCAGCCGCACACAAGCCTGATATCACCATGCAATGCCAAGCATCGGCTGGAGTGGTGTAAAGCTCGCCGCCATTGGACTCTGGAGCAATGGAAATGCGTCCTCTTGAGCGATGAATCACGCTTCACGATCTGGCAGTCCGACAGACGAATCTGGGTTTGGCGGATGCCAAAGAGAACCCTACCTGCCCCAATGCATAGTGCCAACTGTAACGTTTGGTGGAGGAGGAATAATGGCCTGGGGCTGTTTTTCATGGTTCTGGCAAGGCTCCTTAGATCCAGTGAAGGGTACTCTCAACCCCATCGAACACCTTTGGGATGGACTGGAACAGACTCCTACACATACTTTAAAGGCTGCATCCCAAATGGGCCCTGGCACAAAGCGCACTATAAAGGGAACAGGGTTCTATTTAGGATGCAAGCTTTAAAGTATGTGTAGGAGTCTGTTAAGAAAGCAGAAGTTTCACTGACACAGTATGTCCTACCTGGTTTCAGTTCCCGTTATTCTGTGGAGGCTATAAATGATGTCGCATAATAACTGTAGAGTCAATAACTGTAGAGTCAATAACTGTAGAGTCAATAACTGTAGAGTCAATAACTGTAGAGTCAATTACTGTAGAGTCAATAACTGTAGAGTCAATAACTGTAGAGTCAATAACTGTAGAGTCAATTACTGTAGAGTCAATTACTGTAGAGTCAATAACTGTAGAGTCAATAACTGTAGAGTCAATAACTGTAGAGTCAATAACTCCAAAAGAAACAAGTCATAGAAAGGAATCTCCCTAATTACGGCAACATGAATGGATGCAATGCCGAGGTCATAGGGCTAGAGTTCTAGGCTGCATATGTTACACACATGTTTCATTTTTATTAAAAACGATGTTTTAGGTATGCAAAATACTCAAACTTGGTTGTGCAGTCAGCCTGGTAAAAAGGCATCCTTTTAGAGGGAGTTCTATTATGACCGTGTACGGGGCATGCGCGTTTCTCCAAGGCCAGTTTCCATAGCAGTGGTCGCACCGCGAGATAAGTTCTCCAACTTATGATGATTGACTGACACACACCGTGCGAGTTCCTTTGATATGGATCTTACTATGGACTTACGTACGTTACATTTTATATAGCCTAGTAGCCTTCCTAATTGTTGCCTGCCCAATTGATTCAGTGCGCTTTTGCGTTTTGGCAAGAGACTGTAGCTGAGACAAAAGTCCGACTGATTGGGTAAAACAAACAATTATGGGAAATCAAGACGGTGAATTCTGCTTCTTAATTTGAGCAAATATTTATTTTTGTCATCACAGTGTGCTTTTCGTTTTTGTACGCCATCCGACAAAAGTAAGTCATTTTCTAATAATTTTGAATACACTTTACAGATGTAAAAAGGTCAACTTCAATAGCTTATTTGCTGTATTTTGATATGTGTATAATCAGTGTATGTATTTTATGTTTGCAGCTGTGCACGTTGGTGTTTTGGAAAATGTTTAGTTCTGATTGTGGTGTTTGCGTTGTTGAGTGTGTGACTGACAGATGAACACAAAACGCATCATGGAACATTCGCAGTTAAACGTCCGGTTGGTGGCATTTTGTTATGGCTTCTATATAATAAAGCCATTTGACTCACTATACATTTTCCTGTCTCGATTTATGTTTCAACTATTGTGGGAACTAGGGCTACATTATTTGCCTAGCAAAACAGTGTAGTCGGAGAAACCATCCGATTGGCAGGAGCGCAAATAAGAAGCCTGGGTCCTATTCATTAGTCCACACCGGAGCAAAACGTTTTGCAACTGCAAACGAAAACGAGGGTTTAGTCCAGACTAGTCTTTCCCAGTTTCAGTACATTTTCTTCTGCATGGCGCTTAATGAATACGCCAAAGGGATTCATTACTGAATTTGCTAGGCAACCGAATTTCAACCCCTGTCAATGAACTCAGAGGCAGACAGGATCATACGCCCATGTCAACGCGCTGGCTCAATGCCCAGGTGATGATGACAAAACGATTAGCTCTACAGCATCATCATTTTTCATCCACTAACATTCTGACAATTGCATTTTGAGAATAAAGAGAATGGTCATTATGATTTTGATAGCTTAGTGGAGAAGGTAAGACGAGGAAGGGACCATTTTAAGTCAGATATAACGATAGAAACATAGTGGCATAGGAGGAGTTTGTCCGCGTAAATGTCATAGAAAAAGTTGAGCATTGATTGGGAAAGGTTCAAATGTTGTGCCTGCCTGACTACTCAAAGCAATATCCTCCTTGTGAAACGAACTTCTGTTTTTAAAAACCCGATAGTCCAAAGAAAAGGAAGTAGATTTGTTTTCATCTTAACCAAAAACCGTCCAGAAGGGTTGGATATTATGACCACAGTTGTGTCCGTCCCAAACGGCACCCTGTTCTTTATATGGGGCACTACATTCGACTAGAGCGCTATGGGTCCTGGTCAGAAGTAGTGTAATATATAGGGAATCGGGTGCCATTTGGGACGTCGGCCAGAGTGTTTAGATATTATGCTGAACCGCTATGGACACTGTGAGAAAAGCTGTTAATACAGGGTGGTTGTGGGGGATGGTAACGATGCCGTCATGCTCCAACTCAACTCATTTCCCTGGCAAATGTAACCGCAGCCTACCAAGTGTGGCATCCTGCATTCTAAAAGAGACACAAAACATCCCTTTCACTTTTGGTGTGATGATGGAAGGGGGGGGGGGGGGGCAAGTTGTCCTTGGCCGTTTGACACAAAAAATGAAGAACTTTGGATCCTAGTCATCATAGTCTATAACCAGGGTCATAGTCATTATAGTCTATAACCAGGGTCCTAGTCATCATAGTCTATAACCAGAGTCCTAGTCATCATAGTCTATAACCAGGGTTGTAGTCATCATAGTCTATAACCAGCGTCCTAGTCATCATAGTCTATAACCAGGGTCCTAGTCATCATAGTCTATAACCAGGGTCCTAGTCATCATAGTCTATAACCAGGGTCCTAGTCATCATGGTCTATAACCAGGGTCCTAGTCATCATAGTCTATAACCAGGGTCCTAGTCATCATGGTCTATAACCAGGGTCCTAGTCATCATAGTCTATAACCAGGGTCCTAGTCATCATAGTCTATAACCAGGGTCCTAGTCATCATAGTCTATAACCAGGGTTGTAGTCTATAACCAGGGTCCTAGTCGTCGTAGTCTATAACCAGGGTCCTAGTCATCATAGTCTATAACCAGGGTCCTAGTCATTATAGTCTATAACCAGGGTCCTAGTCATCATAGTCTATAACCAGGGTCCTAGTCATCATAGTCTATAACCAGGGTCCTAGTCATCATGGTCTATAACCAGGGTCCTAGTCATCATAGTCTATAACCAGGGTCCTAGTCATCATAGTCTATAACCAGGGTCCTAGTCATTATAGTCTATAACCAGGGTCCTAGTCATTATAGTCTATAACCAGGGTTGTAGACTATAACCAGGGATGTAGCCTAAAACCAGGGTTGTAGCCTAT